>NW_028292582.1:112907-411484 GCF_029948245.1 Actinia tenebrosa
AAGGAGAGGCAAGGAGAGGAGAGGTAGAGGAGAGGAAGAGGAGAGGAGGGGAGAGGATGAGCGAGAGGAGAGGAGAGGCTGTCGGGGTGGCGGGGTAGGGGGAGAGATGGATGGGATTGGGATGGGCGAGCGAGGAGATGCGATGATCTGCCGAGGAGAGTGAGAGGCGGAGAGGACGCGTAGAGGCGATTATGTTATCTTCTACTTCATATTCTTCTTCGTCTATCTTCTATCTCTTCGCTTTAATGTTCTCTTTCTTTCTCTTCTACTTCTCTTCTCTTATGTTATATTATATTGATCTTATCTTGTCTTGTCTTGTCTTGTCTCCTCTCCTCTCCTCTCCTCTTCCCTTTATTTTCCTTGTTTTTCGCTTCTCTTCTATTTTTCTTTCATTACCATCCCTGTTCTCATTCTTTAAGAATAAAATCATCTCACCACAGGAAGCCCAAGAAGCAAAAAGAGCCAAGGAGATTCCTGCGGAGGAGGCTGACCATCCCCTACCTGAGCTGTTCTAACGTAGCATTCATAGTTCGTAGTTCCTTCTCCGGCTGATTGCGGTAGCTCTTGCTGTCTCGCAAGGCGTCTCTGTATTCTGCCAGATACTCTAACAAGGAAATGTAACGATGACCGAGAGATCAAAAATCCGACAAATATAAGAATCAAATAATTGCTTCACTGCTAATAAAGGGAAAAAGCCACAATGCGTGGCAACCGTGCGCAACGGTGCACATTTTCAGTCTATGTAATACACTCGACAAAATTTCTCGATTCTGGAGAAGAGAAGTAAATCTAAACCATATTGATTAAATCCAAATTGTACTCTGTAGAATCTCAATAAAGTTGCTTAATTTTGTTGAGTGTATTACAAACAAAAAATCGCACCATTCTCAATTCTGAATTTAAAGATATTTGTGATGTTTTGAAATTTCTCAAATTTTGAAAACTTTTAAAATATCAAATACCACTTGTACCTATAAATTCCGAATTGCACTCGATTTTCTATACAAACCGAAAAATAGGATAACATAAATCATTAGGAATTATCAAAGCATTGGTTTACCTTTCATTTCTTCAACCGTCTTAGTTTCTTTCGCTTTATAATATTTAACTCTGACTTGCTGCAAGTGTATTCGCACATGAAAATGAGTAGATTTTTTAAAAAGCTCGAAGACAAGGTTTAATTTCAATGGGACGTTTGCATGATGGCGTCATTTGACTATACTTGGCAAATTTTCTTTCCTCATGAGAATAGTAATAAATAAAATAATAATAATAAAAATAATAACAACAATTGATTGATGGATGGACGGATGGGTGGATGGACGGGTGGGTGGGTGGATGGATGGTTGGGTGAATGGATGGATGGGTGAATGGATGGATGGGTGAATGGTGAATGGATGGATGGGTGGATGGATGGGTAGGTGGATGGGTGGGTGGGTGGGGAGAGGGGTCAGGTTTTTGAACTTGCTACTGGTACCATGTAACCCAGTACTACCTGCCACATGGACGGGTCGTCGGCGTCCAAACCGGCTTCCCCACTGGCTATCTAGTGAGGAGGGTGGCTTGACACCCAGCAGGATTAAAAATAAGACCTGTCAAAGGGTGGAGGAGCTCGTAGGCGCCAACATCCATCAAGCAAGCGTCTTCTCGGGTATTGTCGTAAAACCGGAGGTCCCGTCTGCTTGCACTTGAGCCCCGATAAAGTGTACGTAAAAGATCCTGTTGTATTTTTCGTAAGAGTAGGGGATTGTTACCCGATACAACAGTCTGACCTTTAGTCGTGGTTTCGTCGTGCGTGCGTGTGTGTTTATTTATTTTATTTTCGTATCATTTATTTATTTATTTTCCCTGTGGTATGGGTTGTGTAGCGACAGCCACAGGCGCCAAGCAAAGCTCACAGCCTACCACAGTTTGTAGTTTTTCTTTTTGTTTAAAGCGCCTAGAGCAGATTTGGATAGGCGCTATATAAATATTTATTATTATTATTATTATTATTATTATTATTATTATTATTATTATTATTATTATTATGGGTGGGTGGGTGGGTGGGTGGATTAGATGGATGGGAGAATACAGCAAATGGATAATGGGAGTTCATAGAAAACTTGTAGATGATTAAACAGACAGACAGACAGATAGAAAGACAGACACTCACCCATATTTTAAACCTGCTCTGGAATTCCACTGTAGTGATAGCTTGCATCAGCTCGGCCCGGGATGAGAGGTGAGAATCCTCTTGTACTATTTGATAGGTATGGCTCAGTTGAGCGATGAGAACATTGAACAAGATTACAGAGACTGTCATGCTCATTATGTGTACTATCACGCTGGTAAATGGGCTAGTGAAGAAAATAAAAAGGTAGCAAAAAAAGAAGCCAAAAACATAATTTGAGAATAAAAGGAAATAATTCAAAAAGTACAAGACAAGAAAAAACAAATTAAAAAGTAAAAAAAAAAAAAAGAAAAAGAAAATTCGAGGTTGGAACTTTGGAAATATTTTGCATGTCAATTTACAATTAGCAATTTTAAGGATGAGGAAAAACTGTCTTAAGAGACGAAATAGACGCCATCTTAGAATATAATACTTCATACTGATTAGTAGGTAATACTTCATTCTGATTGGTAGATAATACTTCATTCTGATTGGTAGGTAATACTTCATTCTGATTGGTAGATAATACTTCATTCTGATTGGTAGATAATACTTCATTCTGATTGGTAGATAATACTTCATTCTGATTGGTAGGTAATACTTCATTCTGATTGGTAGATGATACTTCATTCTGATTGGTAGATGATACTTCATTTTGATTGGTAGATGATACTTCATTCTGATTGGTAGATAATGCTTCATTCTGATTGGTAGATATACTTCATTCTGATTGGTAGATAATACTTCATTCTGATTAGTAGGTAATACTTACCCTATGTTGTCATGTGTATCTTCTAGTAATGGCTTTCCAAGAGCCCAAACTTTCAATGTTGACCAAAGGATGCAGGCTAGGTCTTGTCCTAGACAGGTGTTTTCACCACTAGTCAAACCAAACCCACTGCAGGGAAAAACGTTGTTTTAAATAGAGTTAAAGGTAGATAAAATAAACAACCCCCCTGAAAAAAAAATTTTTTTTTTAAAACCAAAAAAAAAAAAAAAAAAAAAAAAAACCAAATACAAGAAATAAAAACGAATTAGTAGAAAAAAAATCCAAAAAATTTTATCTAGGTTCTCAGGTTCTTTTCCCTCCTCAAAAGCTAACCCGCTAAATTCCAATCAAATTTTGTAAGGAAGCAGTGCCATTAATTAGATCAGCACAGAGGAGATCAGTGATCAAATAGGCCCTTTGTCAAAATAGCAGCCGAAAAGTGAAAATACGTTAAATTAAAAAACAATACCAACACTGGAAAGAGCGCCTTTATTTTAGTAACCCTACAAAAATTCATTGTGAGGTGTAGTATCGCCCGAGAAAACTTTAAATGAAAATTGGCCAATTTACAGACGTTTGGTATGGGGGTATACGCTAACTCATTCGAATTCGCGGCCACCATTTTGGCAAAGGGTCTATTCAGGAGCCAGTGAAGGAACCTACCTGAAGCTTAAGAGTTTGCCTAGATCCATAGAAGGTTGACTGATTCTCAATGAAGCAATGATCGATAAAGTATATGAGAACATAACGATGATAAAAACGATTGTGAAGCGAGGGATATCCTTGAAAATAACTCGACCAAACGCACGCGTATAGGATGACGTGAAACTGAAAGATAAGAAATATTTTTCTAATTAATTAGTAAACTGGGTACATTTTTTTCATTCGGAAAATACATCTCTGTTCCTTGACCACATACTAATTTGTACAGGTCTAGCTTAGTTTTACGATTCAATTAGAAAATAATAATACTTTGTACCATCACGCGTGACGACAGCCATGTTGGATTGCAGGAACACTACAATCATTTTACATAAAAATAACTCTATTCACGAGAGCAAAAGGATTTTATTGTTCTGCTATCTAACCACAGGCAGTCCAAGCTCTATTTTGGGCGCTGGCACGTGATGGTGCAAAGCCTCTATTGGTTAGTTCCTTACCTAAAAACCAATGAGTATTTGAAGATCCCCATTGCGTTCATGAAGATTGCAAAGACAGCAACATACCAGAAGAGTGGGTTATGACTCTCGGTGATCCTGATGAAGATTGTTATGATCAGGATAACGTTTCTTGAGATGTCCCAGTAGTTCGTCCAGTCTCTGATATACTGGCTGGGCTCTCTGGAGAAAAAATATCGCCTGCTTAGGAATCTTATGAAAATATCAATTGGTTTGAAATTATGTATCTATCCTATGATCGACTGACCTGACCTACTGACCTACTGTCCTCTGAAACACTGACCTACTGACCTCTGAAACACTGACCTTCTAAATTCAGAAATCTCGTCAAGCAGGAACCACAATGACATGAGTAATAACCACGTAAAGAAGATATTCTGCACATAATTTCTACTGAAAACCCCAATCAAGGTGACCTCATTCGGGTTTGCCACTAAGGACATGATGCCAATAGCCAGGAGAAAAACGAACACACAGTAATTTAGGAATCGAAACCTAAGAAAATAAAGACTTAAGTAAAGACATTTAGTATTTGTATATGAAAATGGCATCTGTATGGGAACAGCAACAGCAACAGCAACAGCAACAGCAACAGCAACAGCAACAGCAACAGCAACAGCAACAGCCAACAAGCAACAGCAACAGCAACAGCAACAGCAACAGCAACAGCAACAGCAACAGCAACAGCAACAGCAACAGCAACAGCAAACAGCAAACAGCAACAGCAACAGCAAACAGCAACAGCAACAGCAACAGCAACAGCAACGCAACAGGCAACAGAAACAGCAACAGCAACAAGCAACAGCAACAGCAACAGCAACAGCAAACAGCAAACAGCAAGCAACAGCAACAGCAACAGCAACAGCAAACCGCAACAGCAACAGCAACAGCAACAGCAACAGCAACAGCAACAGCCACAGAACAGCAACAGCAACAGCAACAGCAACAGCAACAGCAACAGCAACAGCAACAGCAACAGCAACAGCAACAGCAACAGCAACAGCAACAGCAACAGCAACAGCAACAGCAACAGCAAAAGCAACAGCAACAGCAACAGCAACAGCAACAGCAACAGCAACAGCAACAGCAACAGCAACAGCAACAGCAACAGCAACAGCAACAGCAACAGCAACAGCAACAGCAACAGCAACAGCAACAGCAACAGCAACAGCAACAGCAACAGCAACAGCAACAGCAACAGCAACAGCAACAGCAACAGCAACAGCAACAGCAACAGCAACAGCAACAGCAACAGCAACAGCAACAGCAACAGCAACAGCAACAGGAGTGGACCTTAGATCATTATTTACCTGAACCAAAATCTAGCATACTTTTCCCATTTCCTTTCCGAAACAAGCCTGAGAACAGGATGGAATATTAAATCCTAAAAGATGTGAAAAGAAAAATTCCGTCAGTTATGAAATTTTTTAAAGAACAGGGTCGTGAAAGTTTTGTTGCAAGCTTCATGCTGCATTCCAAGAATCCAAAATTGTACTGGGATGTGATGCCAATCAGCGCGAGAAATCACAAAAATAAGGACTTTTTTTAAATTCTATAGTATAAGAAGAAGGGTTGTCTTTAATTTGAACCTTTGTCTGCACGTCATGCCAAACACATTTATTTACATACCAATTTGAAAACATTTCAAGCTTGGTAGGAATGCATGCAATATGCAACAAACTTTACCAACCTTTTTTGACATAGTTATAAAGCCTCATCATACTTGAGGTCTATAAATCAATCAAGAAGAAAGAGAGCCAAACCTTTTGTAAAGTCTGGCACTGTCGTGTGAGGTAGTAAAATGGCGACTTTGGACAGTAGATGTAATCTGGATGGCTTGGCGGACGTCCATTCTTATCCACATCGAGCAGATCCCAGCAGACTTCAATGTGTGTTGGGTGGTCTTCAAGGTCCTGCCACTCTCCAACTGTTGTATTGTGGTAATGAAGGCTGGTAGGGTAGGGCCATTTTGGGACAATCATAGCATCGAGTATGGCGAGAATGGTTTTCTAACATTCAATAAATGTCTAATGTATGAAACTATTCGTTGCAAGTGGTAGATGAATATTGATCTTTTTAGTTTACGCGCAATGTTTCGCAATGTTTTTTTCTGGATGGGAGAGCCTACGTAGCAAGCAGTTGATGTAATGTATTCATAAAAATACAATTAATCACATCCTATTACAATGGATAGAACGACAACTGAGTTCTCGGTTCTCCCCAATCTAAGGACCATGTGACATTCATTCATGTTTAACGGTTGCGTATGACAAGACACAAGAGTATGGCTACTCGATCAAAGAACCTTATTATTATTAAGAGAATGACACGTGGTCAGGTCTGTACTGAGTAAACATAAAACATCGAGTGTGGTAAAAAACTTTTCATTGCCCATTGATTAAGGACTGGAAACCTGCCTCAAGGTGGATGAGCGAACGTCTTACGGAGCGCATGACAATGAATATTGCTCTTATTTTCTTATTCCCTAACCTTCCCTACCTTGCGCTGCTGTAGTTCTCTGAAGAGCTCAGCCAGATCTTCTACCATTCTCATGCGTGAGTACAATGAGACCGATAAGAATAAAATTGTGTCTTCATGTTATCGTTCGTTTCCAGCTTACCTTCATCTTGAATTGACGCACCAACTCCACGAAATCGTTCTTTGCTTTTATCGTTTTTGATGCCCTAAAGAGCTCTTGTACGCTAAAAAAGTCAAACAAGTATACTTAAACAAATACATTATCATATATTTAAATGCATTTTAACTTGACTTCTTGTAAAAGTCATTTCATATATTTTCTTAGTACCTAAACGTTTATCAAAGAAATAATACTATTTAGAGAATGACACGTGGTCTGAAATGGGAAAATTGCACCCACGCTAGTGGTCTGTTATATTCAGTTTCATATTCTTTGCGACATGACAAAGACAGACTGCGCGTGCTCTCGCTCTGCACTCACCTGTTGCGGGCTAATTGTTACCACCTGTAGCACGTAAAGCCTGACAAATTCTTTTGCGTACAGAAAAAAACGAGATTTTGTTTACGCAGGTCGTCTCTAAAAACAATGCGCATTATTCTTGGAAAGCCTATGCGCAGTTAAGTGAGGATGATAATTCTTGGGTAATTCTTGGGATAATTCTTGTTTATACCTTAAATGACTCATCTTTTTTATAAGAGAAGCAGCCACCTCATCATGACCATATTGCATGGCCGTCTCTACAGGAAGATCCCCTTGGAGATTGGCGCGCATCACCATTGAGGGGTATTCCACCGCGAGAAACTGGGTAATAGTTATGTGACCCTTAATTGCTGCTAGGTGTAGAGGAGTGTTGCCATGTTGACCACGCTTATCTTCTAAGGAATTGCAAATTCCCCGCGAGGAAAGTATTTTAAGGAAACGATGGATCTATAGAAGAATCATCATAGATAATTTACATAAGACGGACAGACGGACAGACGGACAGACGGACAGACGGACAGACGGACAGACGGACAGACGGACAGACGGACAGACGGACAGACGGACAGACGGACAGACGGACAGACGGACAGACGGACAGACGGACAGACGGACAGACGGACAGACGGACAGACGGACAGACGGACAGACAAATACCTGTGCTTCGTAATTCCATTTGGTCAGTAAGAACAAAGCAGCATCTTCACCATTACTACGACATTCCTCAAGGATGAGATCAACCCTCGCTTCATCCATAGCTTCCATTTCATGCATTCCAGCTTTCTGGATATTGCGCTTGACCTTGTTATGTCAAATAAACATTAAAGCCAATCCAAATGCATAGAAAAAGAGGTAGTGGGGGGTTCCTAATGACATCACTTACATTACTTCTTTTTCGTTCTAATTTTTAAAAGATCGGGCTATTTTTATTTAAACGTTCACATTTTCTTTATTTTATACAAAGCACCTTGCCTTCGTAAATCATTTTCTTTAATCCTTCGAGTCCTGACATTATTTACTTAAACCTATGGGTCATGAAAGAGTCAAAAGTTCGAAGTTCAATAATTAAATTTAATCCGTTTTTACAAGAAATGAAGAGATTTTGGAATTAAAAATGCTTGAGTTTATTACAGCAGTGTGGCTTGACTCCATATAAAGACTTTTTGTAGACGCTTTAATTTGTTCTACATAAGGATGCTGCTGTTAGCACTAGCAGAAATATCCTTAGGAAGCAGTAATATTATAATTCAAATAAAATCATTCATAGTTAATTAAAAAATTGCATTGGAATTAACATTTCATTACATTTTGTTTTGTTTCCTATGCAAAAAAAACAAAAAAAAAAAAAAACAATTTGAATAAAAATAGCACTCAAGCTGAGCTTTAACGTAGGCGATTTGTTTGGTAAATAATGAACGAAGCATTTTTAATAACATTGGGTACATAAAGGCATAAGTTTGATTAAAAATGGATGAAATAAAAATAAGAAAAATCGAACAAGTCGTGCTTACGTAATAAGGGGGTATTTTATTTTTTCGTTTCCAAAATATGTTTCCCAAAATTTTTCATCTTCATTATAAGAAATATACAATATTAAAAATACATATAATTTTTCATGGCACTTTTTTTTCACTAGTTTAGATTTTACTTTTAACTTCGAATGAGAGGAACTTTTGTTACGTAACATATTTTTTAACGCGTAAATCAAAGACAAAGTCATGAAAGTATAAATTACTGAATGGCTCAAACATGAAATAGAATATTCTTTCTAATCTTTTCTACATACTTCAACTTTTTTTCTATTTTCTTCAGAATACTTTATTTTTTATTTTATCTTTTAATTTCTTTCTTTTTTCGTACGTTTTCGTACGTTTTCTTTTACTTTTCGCCTTACTTGAATGATTATGTCATTATTGTTATCAAATAATGAGGTGTAAGAATTAGTTCTGGTGGAAATAGTGTGTGTACTTTATTAAAAGAGGGCTTGATAATGATATTAACTTTAACGACGACGACATAGAGGAGGAAGGAAAAGGACAAGATCAAAGATAACAAAAAATATAACTCGAAGAAGAAGGAGAAGAAGAAGAAGAAGAAGAAGAAGAAAAAATCTAAATTGGTCAAAAGAACGAACAAGAAGACACTGGAAAGAAGAAGAAGAGACTGGAATAGATAATATATAACGCTAAAGCCATTAGTGGGTTAGTGCATTTCACAGTGCAAATTTTTTTCACTTTAGATTCCGATCCCATCTGATAATATCCTAGAAACCAGAAAATTTCAGGCTTTTAATAACTATCCAAAAATAAATTTACTTAATATAAAACCAGATAATATAAAAGCAGCTCTTCAGTAATGAGAAAACTCCACTATTAGGTAGGAAATATTGATTTTTAACATTGACCAATTTTGTGCCATGAAAAACCACTTCGCTTGTCAAGGTCCAAATTTCAGTGATATATTGGAGCTCATAAAAATCAAATATAAAAAATGAAATCCTGAAAAATGTTCTAAAAGTAAACCAGCTCTTCAGTAATGATTTGTTTAAGTTTGCAATGTAAGAAAAAACTCCACTATTAAGTAGAAAATATTATTTTTTAACATTTACTGGTTTCGTGCCATGAAAAACCGATGATCCAAGGTCCAAATTTCAGTGATGTATTTTTCAATGCAGCTCGTAAAAATCGAATATAAATAAAAGTGTACAACATTTATTAAAACTGAGCTAAAATCAAACTTACTTTCTCTAGGAACTTGTCTTCCATCTCAATATTTCTCGGTATGAAAGTCGAAGCTGTAGTTTCATCATCACTTGGGGGAACATTGAGAGTTAATTTAGAAGAGTTTGTTGTCCAGGCTTCTTGCACCGCAATAACTTCTTTAGAGCAGAACCTTTGCATTTCGAGTTTGAGATCTACTTTGCAGCGAAAATTACAGTTAAAAGATTCCACCGAATGTACTGAAAATATTTCAAGATTTCCCTCTGGATCAAAGAAAATAAAATGTGATGGTTCAAGGTTTCTTTAGGAGAGGAGCTTGTTTGGTCGTGGAACTCCCTGTGCGAGCTCTTTATAATGAAAATATACCAACCCATGTTAGTTTATAAACATTATTAATGATCGTGTTGATGTGCCGTGTATTGCAAGTTATGTAATCATCGCCAACACCTCGACTTATTTCGATTAATTACTTCTAAACAATATATATTAGAAGCAATCACTTGCGAATGATGTTTTAAGATTCGTCGCCCTGTTTGATAATATAAGGTGTGTATGAGATGGGAATTATAAGCAATTTGAACTATTAATGTTGGAGAATATTTTATATATTTTTTTCACTCTTTTTGTGGATGGTTCAAATATGTAATGGAAGGTAAAATCAGGCCGAATTGTTTTTCCTAAGAAGTTATAAAATACGAACTACTAAATAATTCGCCTTTAAAAAAATAATATAAAATTTGTAGTAACGAGTTTACTCCAATTGTCTTGACGTTTCGAAGCCATCAGACATCATTATCAAGAGAGTGAAGACATCAATTAATATCTTCATTCTTGAGCCATATATGCCTGATGGCGTCGAAGCGTGGACTAGAAATTGGAGTAAACTTGTTGCCACAAATTTTATAATCAAAAGTTGTAAAATGTCAAAAATACTTCAGAATCTGATCTTTTGAGTCAAAAGTATGTCTGGGAAAGATAATTGTTGGCTTTCACGAGACGTCATCAAAAATAAATAAAATAAGATTTTAAAAAATTCCTCCACGAAACTTTTCCTTGAATTCTCTACTTTCCCGATCACATCCCGATAATGCTTTGCGTCTTTGGGGGGTAACCAGAGGGTAAAAACCCACTTATTTTGCTGATGGCTCATCAGACAATGTTGACAATACCTTGTTTGGTATCCAAAAATAAAACTGAAGAAGTAAAAAACAGAAAAAGATAGAAGCTTGAAGACGTTTAAGGTAAATTTTAAACATTTTTTCGTAAGTCAATACATTTTCTGTAAGACCAAAACTCTTGATGATCTGTACACGCAAAAATAACTTGGAATAAACTGATAATCAGTATTGTCGGTACAGATAAAAGCAGGTAAAGTATAAATTCAATTAAGAAACCATTCAATTTGGGACATTTTTTGATTGGTTACCCTCCAAAGACGCGAGGCATTATGGGGATGTGAAAGTATAGAATATACATAATTAAATAGTAGTTAAATATCCCAGTTTCATTGTTCAATGCCGTAATCCTTTACACTTTTCGATGAATTGTGTTGAATAAAGCCGCGTTTTTGTTAGCTTTTTTTCAGTAGACGTGCACGCTTGTATTTTGGCAATCATACTCTTCAATGATGGTTTTGAAAATTCAGTCCATTGTTAGTTTCGAAAAGTGTTTGCACGCCGTTTTGGTGGTTTCGGTTTACGCAATGTTCTAAGAATCGATGCATTTCATTCAGAGAACACGATGAGTCGCAGTGTTCTCTGAACCTCTGGCAGCATTGAAAAAGGATGGCGGACAGCGAAGAAGAGCTATTCATTACCCCAAACAGCTTTTTAGGAACTCTGCCTGATTTCGACCTGGATATTGAAGAGTTGTTTGGCTTGCAAAGCACCTCAAAAGATATACATTCACCAACGGTAGAGAAACAGTGCGATACGACTGAATCAAGTGCTTTGAAAAACCACTATCAGATGGAGAATTGGACGAGCATATCTCAAGCTTGCAACGCACCTCAAAAGATTGACGGAGGAAGAGAGAGAGCAAGAAGAGCCAAAGATGAAAAAGTCTAAGATCAAAGATGACGGTAAAACTTTTATTCAGTTCAACAACTGTGATATAATTATTAATAATAATTAACATTTTCTCCTTGAGAAAATTTGTCACAATCCTTTGAGTCTTGGTTTGAGTTAACAATCTCATAAGTTATTTTTTTCGCTGACAAATTTATCACGAACAATTTATCGCGGTTTAAGTTTTGGGCTAGGAAAACTGAACCCTCGAATCAAGAGAGAGAGAGAGCTAACAAACTCTAACTTACCGATGTGATACTGAGTCCAGGAATCAAACCCGACATTTCATATATAGTTCAAAGGCCACTTTCGATTCCAGAATTTATTTATTTATTCGTGAAAATAATGCATCGTTCATAGTCGGGATCAACTCGAGAAAGAAATGTTATAAAATAGTTATGATTGACGTTCGACTTGGTGGCAGTTGCTGTTTATAATATTTCATTTCTCAATATTTAGACATCCAAATACGCATCAGCTTCTAATAAATATAAATAAACACAGGCTTAAGAAATCTCGGACCTGAATCCGTCCGTTTTTGTGCAGGAAAAACATAGAACCCCATTTTTTTCGTAAAACTAGTCGAAAATTAGATTTTTTTTTTTGTGGAAAGAAAAGAGTCAATCTTGGAAACTACTCTCAAATTGACATCTATGCTTGATATGCATAGAAATGGATTTTATATTTTCCCTTTAAAACACTTAATATTATTTATACTAATTCAAATAAAATCAAAGTTAAGTAAATACCATAAAAGTTTAGCTGTCAAATTAGACTTGACATTAATTGAACTACTGAGCATGACTGAAAGATTACTATAAAAGAACAGAAAAATAATTAATATTATCTGTAAAAATTATGTTAAAATAAGTACAATTGTTTGAAGCCGAATACATTAAAAAGTGTCAAACGTATGAATTGCTTACTATCAATCACGTGACTTTTTGGAGTTGACTGGGGGGCAAACAAGCGGTTGACTGAGGGGCAACTAGCGGATGTTAAGTCAAAACATGTCAAAATAAGTCTTCAAACTATTGCATTTGACTATTTTCACGATATCAAACCAGGAAACAAGAGATCAAAACAACCTCCAAGATTCTACAAGCCATCAAAAATGCAGCTATTACCGGAAGTGGTAATTAATTGTCTAAAAAGCCAATTCATTGTTGAAACATTGTTGGAAAGTCTAGATAAAAGTTATTTTGCGCGTTTGCTGCGCCTTTTTTGCGTAAAACAACTTGTTATACGATTACATCTATTACGAGATTTTAAGGGCTATTTTACTGATACGCCTATTTCGAACTATTTGGAGATCTGAAAAATCTGAATCCGAGAACAATATTTTGCCAACGCAGGATATCGCTCAAAGGTGGTGGTATATTTACATATGAACTTGTTGTGAACTACTATTTAAATGACAAAACAATCATCATTTTCTTCATATTGAAATTCACAGCTCAAAGTCCACAATTCGTTTTATGTGTCATATTTCAGATTTCAAATTTCCGAGCGACAACCACGTTTTTTGAAATAGATCTACATGTATATACTTATTTCGGTAAAGCTAGTCACCAAAAACCTACAGAAAGCTGAGACCATTGAGGAACATAGGAAACAATCAACAGGTAAGGCTTTTTTGATACAAACTGCAGCTTGAGGATGCTCAGGAGAGATGAGACTATAATTGGTAAAAAATTCAAAAGTCCATCAACAGTTATCAAGCGGTTAAAACATGTAAAATGTATCTACCCATAATCCTTGTCGGCCTCAGCTTATAGCTTAATTCAGGTGACTAACTTTATTGAAATAAGTATATGCCAGTCGGAGCTGAAATCGGAAGCCCAAATGAATGTGGGCCGTAAGCTGTGAAACGACTTGTCTTTTTAATTGAATAACAAATAATAAATTAGATAAACAAATAAGTAATAAATAATAGGATTTAACAGTGGATTTCACAACAACAACAACAACAATAACAAAAAATCCCAAATAATTTTATTCCTTTAATAACTAATTCATAAAGTATCTAATAACTTTATCTTTAATTTTACATTTAAAAATCTACAAATGAATTACTCACACTGCCGTAAAGCTACCTTGCGAGCAGAGTTTTTTTTCTGACCCTCCATGGGTTGGCTGGTAAAAATACCTCTGCTCGCAGGGCACCGTAAAGAGAACTCCGCGACCCAGTTTCATTTTCATGACCTCTGAACTGCTAATACTAGACTTGGTCATTCAACGATCCAAGACTAGCTAGAATGTCTAGTCTTTCTTATTATTTTTCTCCTCGATAATAAAGAGGTTATTGTTAAGATATGTAGTGTTTTTTTCTAGGTGACGAAATTATGCCTCGCTTTTTATTTTTAAATCGTATGTCAGACCACATTTCCTTTCGGTTGTGTAATCGCCAATACCCGTTCGCCATTCGCCGTTCGCCCATACAACCTTATTTTGAAATAGCATATATTGCAATAATAGGTCCAAATGGTTCGTAACGGTATAACAACATTTCATTTTCTATAGAATTTTGCAAAAAGAAACAACCAATTCCGACACGAAACTAAAACTCTTCAACATTAATTTTCCCCGTTAATAATAACCTCAGGCTAAGGGGTCTGTGTGATTAAATATTATTTAGTCTTTCATGATTATCCAGCCATACAACATGCCAGTAATTCACTTCTTAGTGTTTTTCATGTATTATATATTTTTTACTGGACACGTATTAGGTAAGTCTTTTTTTCTCCAGTATTAGTAATAATGATATCATATTTGACAGTATATTGTTTATTGTTATACATTTTTCAGTTTTCATCCTTGTCAATGTACGAGGTATACTAAATCAGTATAAAACAAAAAAACAAAACAAAAACAAAAACAAAAAAACCCCAGTATCTTGGTGTATACATTCCTAAAACTAAATACAATTGCTGACAAATATGATGCAATTATAACTTTAGTTCTTATAGAAAATTTTCAAATTCGTTCAATATCGCTGTGTTCCTTGATATGATTACAGACTCATTTACACAGGGTTAGCCTCATTTTCGGTGTAAAAATATTCACAAATGCCAACGGTAAAGTAAAGAATGCTCAACTTCAATAATACAAACACTGAAATTCCACGGACCTTCATTGAAACACATGAATATTCTGCACAAAATCGAGGTAATTAACCCTGAGCAAAAGATAACTCGAAACTAAAGTATTCAATGCTATCATAATAACAAAAATATAATACGGATTGGTGTTGTGTTTTTTTTTCTTCATTAGCCGTAAGCAATGTTTCTCACGATGGCAAACTAAACGAACTCAGTGTGCATCGATGGAATGATATGCCAATAAAATACTTGAAGAATGTTTGTCATTCGAAAAGGAAAGGGATTAAAATAGCCCTCAAGACGCCACTATGACCTATTCTTCGTTTGCAATATACTTTATAGCCGCCATGTTGGAAGAATTTGACAAAAGATTTTTAAATGAATTCTTTTGTTATATCTTCCAACATGGCGGACATCCCTTTTGTTATTGTGCTCTCTTGGGATTGATTGCAAACCAAGAATATCATGTTAATTTAGATCCCCACTGCTTACATGCTGTCATCCCGTTAACGTTATTGTTTTCATAATTCCATTTCGTAATGTAAATCGTATATTTTTTTCCTAGTACTTTTTTTGTTTTGATTTACGTGTATTTTTTGTTTGTTGTTGTTGCTGTGGCTGGGAAACGTTTATTACGATGTGTCAAATTAACTAGCTGGCCCCAGTTGTACGAAGGGTGGATAGCGCTATCCGACGGATAAATCTTATTTATTGGATAAATTTCATTGGATAACAGCATCGATTTAGATCGCGTGATTGACTTGTAGGTTTTGACTATGGTTTTCAATGAGCAACATTGAACAATTGACCACGTGATTGACGTTTGTAGGTTTTGACTGGTTTTCAATGATCATCATTAAAGAGTTGATCACGTGGTTGACTTTTGCAGGTTTTGACTGGTTTTCAATGATCACCATTAAACAGTTGATCACGTAGTTGACTTTTGTAGGTTTTGACTGTGGTTTTCAATGATCATCATTAAACAGTTGATCACGTGGTTGACTTTTGTAGGTTTTGATTGTGGTTTTCAATGAGCACCATTAAACAGTTGATCACGTGGTTAACTTTTACAGGTTTTGATTGTGGGAATGACGCTCTTGGCATGCAGAATAATATCACACCAGCTCACAAGATTACAGCATCTTCAGGGATAGCGGGTGACCAGGCCAGACTAAACTACACTCATGGACCACCGTGGTGTGCTATGGGAAATGATGACAACCCTTATTTACAGATTGACTTAGGGACCCCCCACATCATCTGTGCTGTGTCAACACAGGGTGACCATCAGAAGAAACAGCGGGTCAAGACTTTTCGGATTAATTATTCTGATGATGGAAAGACTTATCAACAATACAAGGATAACAGCAATACACAACAGGTAGCTTTTATCATTGTATCATCAACACTAATCAACTATATATTGTCTCCATCAACACTTGCATTAATCATCATGAATTATCATTAATATCATTACCATCATAAACGTCATCTTCAACGTATGATGCAATGTAATGTCATTATTATTATTATTATTATTATTATTATTATTATAGATAGATATATTTTTATTGTAGGATATGTGAAGAGATAATCTAGACGTCGTATATATTTATAAAGATGCAAAATGCAATTGTTTTTTTTTCTTAGTGAGAAATGTAATTAATGTATTTTGATAGAACCTTATAAATAATTGCAGAATAAATTGTTATTAATAATAATAATAATATTATTATTATTATTATCATTATTATTATTATTATCATTATTATTATTATTATTATTATTATTATTATCATTATCATTATTATTGCTGTATTATTGAAATTGTTGGAATTCTAAATTGATGAATCTTGTTTCCAGATATTTCATGGTAACGTTGATGGCTCAGGGATCGTCAAGCAGATTCTGTATCACGGAATCACTGCCAGATATCTACGTATCCTACCCATGATGCACCACGGAGCTGTTTGTATGAGAGCTGAGATATATGGAATACAAATGCAATCAGGCGAGTAGTTAAAATTTCACAGTTTTTTAAATCATCCCTTTCCAATCGATTAGAAAAAAAACTATTTTGATCAGTGTTTTTCAACTCGATACTTAATTTTAGAGGTAGTTAAATAGTAGAAAATTCAGGAAACAATAACCTGGAAAAAATACTCGAAGTATTTATGGTTCGAAGTGTCCTTAGTGTAAAATCAAAAGTTTGAAATGAGGGAATCAAAATTCTCCTTTTTATTTTCTTTCTATGCCGAGGAGGTTTCACTGCAGCCATGTTGGAGGGCAGGAACAAAGCACTGAATTGTTTCACACGACAAGAGTTTTTCGTTTAACAAAGGGAATTTTTGTTGGTTTTGTGCTAGGACATGGGGACTATGAAATTAATCTATAAATAAATTTCAATGCTTATTTAAAGTAAGACGCTTTTTTCTTGCATACAGAAAACCTCGCAATATATAAAATATCGAAGCAATCTAGCACCAGTAAAAATGGAATTGCTTCAAGAGCTGTTGATGGTAACCGTGATGGTAATTGGTTGAGTGGATCCTGTACACTCTGTGATCAAAGGCATGATAGGGAATGGTGGCGTGTTGATCTTGGTAAGAGTGTTGAAGTGGAAGAAGTTTCAGTGTTCACTAGGACACATCCTCAATGGGGTCTTCGCTTGTGGAATACTACATTCGAGCTTCGCATTGGTAAGAAAGAAAAATTGATATTTTTAATAGTTGGGCTTTGGTATGAAAGAGTTAGTCGAATCGAACAGGTACTAACCAACCAACCAACTAACGACCAACCAAATAATGGTTGCTGGCTTGCTGGCTTGCTGGCTTGCTGGCTTGCTGGCTTGCTGGCTTGCTGGCTTGCTGGCTTGCTGGCTTGCTGGCTTGCTGGCTTGCTGGCTTGCTGGCTTGCTGGCTTGCTGGCTTGCTGGCTTGCTGGCTTGCTGGCTTGCTGGCTTGCTGGCTTGCTGGCTTGCTGGCTTGCTGGCTTGCTGGCTTGCTGGCTTGCTGGCCTACTAGCTTGCTGGCTTGTTGGGTTCCCTCATAACGAAGGAGGAAGCACTGGTGATATGTCCACGAAATTATTAACCATTCACTCTGATGTAAAATATTAATAAATAATTAAAACAATTGGTCTTTTCTTAGGTGACTCTAGCGCTTCTCCAACGTCTAATCCCACATGTGGTGGTCAGTATGGTATAATACCAGCAGGCAGTATAACCATCGTCTGTAGCCCACCAATGAAAGGAAGATATGTCAGTATAAGACAACTAGAACCGTATCATCAGCTTTCCTTGTGTGAGGTGGAGATATATGGTCATGGTAATATAATGGTCATATTTTAAAATCTGTTGTATATCATGTCATATGGAAAAGCAGCTTACGGTTGAATGAATCGCGGTCCTATAATATTTAAAGCATAATATATCTTACACAAACAGCTATAAACCTTGTGACAACGTTGCCGTCTTGATTTCGCAAAAGGTCTGATCTTCACCCCAATTAACCAGAAAGGAACAGGTGCAAACGTCGTACGTCACATGAGCCGAACCTAATTGAAACAATGAATGACAAGACGGTCTTTTTATTGTAATGAGCTTTGGCTCATGTGAAGTTCCACGTTGACATGAGCCCAATAGAATTTAATACAGTGATACAATAATCGTGTGTATCTTTCTGTCATAGAAAATTCTGGTCTTAAAATTAATGTTGTTGATAACAAAACTAACGAAACGGGATGTGCGAATGCGGCTCGTAAAGATAATAAGACCTGGTTGATGATTGATCTGGACCATATTATACCAGTGTACAAAATCTACATACATACCTTGTTCAAAATCCCTAACATCAAGGAAGTCTTTCAGATTCAAATCGGTAAGTATTGTTTTAATTATCACAAATGAACTAATATATACCATTGATGACATTTCGGCTATAATGCCTCTGGTTATACGGCCTGCCAATGCACCCTGCTAATACTGATAAATATAAGAGAATATTTTGCAAAAGACATTAAGATGGACAGGCGGACAGATTTTTTGTATTGGAGTTTAGCACTATTGTAAAGTTCATCAACTTCAGTCTAAATATGCAAAAGGTAAAAAGTGGGAAAAGGGAGCCTCCACATCCCCTTCCTTACCCCCAACCCCTGCTGTCGAGATAGCCTAGGGAGTCCCTCTCCACAGGGGTCATGATAAGTCCTCTGATGGGTTAGAAGCTCCATTAGGTATCTTGTCTCAGTTATATATGGCGCTGATTACACATAAAAGATCACAATTTGATTTATTAAACGCAGTAGTTTGGATTTTGGAGATATACGCAAGATCTACATTTTCTAAATAAGTTTCAATATATTTGGATAATTATTTTATCTTTTTTTTTTGTAAAATAAATAATTTACATGGGCAAAAAATCGATACAGTCCAGCGATTTAGTTCGCGGGCGCAAAAATTCTCGCTGTCGCCTTATGCGAGAGGGAAAGAACCTTATACCTCATGCAAGAGGGAAAGAAGAGACGTGTCGAATACATTTTATAAATGCTTGAATGAATTGAGTACAGCTGTTTTTTTGGGTCATAAGCCATATAAATTATATACCACAGGAAGCCCAAACGTTAAAAATCAACAGACACAGAAAGCCCAGTGAGTGGAATTTAACAGAATATGCTTAATAACCAGTCTCTCACGGTCAAAATGGCTGCCGTTACAAGAAGGCAGATGCAATGAAACTAACACTCGAATATGAGCAGTTTTTGTATGGATTTTGTCTTTGTTTCGGAAAAATTCAAAAAGATGGAGTCTTCCTACTATTTATGTAGTTTTTGAAAGGATTTGGCCGCATGGATTCTTGGTATTATGGAAGAAAAACTACTTAGAAATGATGTTTGGTTATCGAACTTTGAGTGGCGATGTATAGAGGTTGTCCAACGATTGATCCTACGTAGCAACGAACAAACGATTTTGTGCTACTCAGGATTTCTGTGATTTAAATGGCAGTTATGGGGAGCAATTTTCAAAGATTTTACGAGCTTCGGGCCGTGAAATGGTGCATTATAGTAAAGAATGTTTACGATCTACTTAAAGTTAGATAGGATATGACAGTTTCTAGATGTGTAGTGGTGAGCCATATATTATCACTAGAGAAGCTTATAATTTCGAATTTACTATCTTCTACCAATCATTCTCTTATGAAGCGGCCATTTTATTTCGACCAGAAACGAGCGAAGTGCGCATGCTCATCCGCCATACTGTATAGAATTTTTGCCCATGTCACATGCATGGAAGTGAACATATTTAATTGACTTTTACTTTTGTATTTTTTGTAGGAAATAATTACAATAAAGGAGGTACTTTCAATCCAAGTATCATTTATGGCCATCCTAAAAGTAAAGATGGGTACCGTCATTACATTGTTTTAAGCCACATCATGATTGGACGCTATTTAACAATCCAGGGTAGAGGCGTTCACAAAGGTTTATGTAAAGTTGAGGTTTATTCAAAAGGCAAGTTATCATATTAAATTTTCATTCGAATTATTTTTTCCCTTCGTTTTGATTGGCTGAAATAACTGCAAATAACTAGGTACGAATAATAATCTGCTCATGCGCATTACGGTGCAAAGCAGTTTTGCTGCAAATAATAGACTGCGCATGCGCGGTAACGTTGCATTTGTCAACATGGCTCGCTTTTGTGTGACTTGTTATGTGGTATGGTAGCAAAAACAACCAAAAAACAAACAAAAAGAAAACGGAAAACATAATTTTAATGACTATCATTGGCATCGGCAAATAATTGCTCGCTCACCACTAACGAATCGCGATATTTTGCTTAACCTCGCCAATCTCGTTCCCAGAGCCTGCGGCGAAGAACGAGGGCTCTGGCATAATCCATTCAGTTGAGACCATGATTTCTTGGACTTCCGGTATAAGAATGCATACGTTAAAAGACTTGCCAAAAAATTTTTTTTTTTTCCAGATTTCTAATTCTTATTTTGATCGGAAGTAAACACAGAACTCTCTTTGCAAGCATGATTTTCATTGATTATGTTTCACTTCCGGAAAACTGCGCATGCGCCAAAAATGGATTATGACAGAGCCCTCGTTCTTTGCCGCAGGCCAGAAGAAACGCAAGCTATGGGTACGAGATTGTAACCTCGCCTGATAATTGCTTATTATTTCCAATCGTATCTGTCCACCGGTCGGTAGGTCATCACAACAGATTTAATAACATGAATTTTAACTCTACAGCTCCGGTCTGCACAAGACAGGGTGTTGGTATCTCGAACAATCAAACCATACCTGACAACAAGTTAACAGCAAGTTCTATTCATAGCACAACAAGGTCTGCACACAAAGCCAGACTTCTTGGTAACAGCTCCTGGAGACCAAGTGACAGAGATGCCAACCCATGGTTACAAGTAGACCTTGGCAAGATTTATTACCTGTGTGCTGTAGCTACACAAGGTGACCCGAACGGTGACGAGAGGACAAGAAAATACAAAATAAGCTGGAGCTTAAATGGTACATGGCAGTTTTTGAAAAACAAAACTTCGAAAGCTATAATGGTATGTAAAATATAACTATAAAAAGTAGAAGAATTGATAAAAGTGGTTACACAGAGTTGCTCTTCTTCTACTGCACTTTCAAATGATAATTCTTTTTAGTGTAGGAAAGTCAAATTAACAGACAGCCTTCCTTCGAATTTACATGCTGGCGTCATTGACCTCTACAACCAGAATCCCTTGCACACTTTCTTTTTTTCAGTTAATCAGCACCAATTGTCTTACAATACTCAAGTAGGATTACAAATTTAAATAAGAAAGAAAATTCGCGAAGCATTAGTTTAGTGGTAGTTAAATGACCCCATCATACCAAACGCCCTGTTGCACTTTACATTCTCTCGTCTAATATAACTTCTCTCGAGAAACAAATGCTGCAGGTTATACGATACGATACATGTGTGTCATACGCTCGCTTTATATTTTTCAAACTTATGTTGCAGAAGAGAAGAACTATCTTTTACTTTCTATTAAATTTTTCTTTAAAAAATTATTGTGGCATCAGAACGTGCAATTTGTCAATAGCGCACCAACAAACGTTGTAACCAATCGGAAAAGGAGAATGAAATTGTTTCGGTACTTCTTCCAAATACAAAATAATAAAAATATCAAGGGCCGCTCTTTTCTGATATGTTTTCTCTGCCATTACCTCGATCCAGACTTTTATTCTTTAATTGTTGCAATCATGTCTGCAGCTTTTAGCAATTTTTTTCCGAGGCAAGTTGCACGAGAAATCGTAGTGTGTAACACTTAACCTTTAGTTAAAAACGTTGCATATCTTTTCCTCAATTTGTTCTTTCTTTTATCAAGATATTTACAGGTAATAGAGATAGTATTAGCATCATCAAGCATACCTTCACTTCACCTCTTAAGGCCAAGATGATACGGTTCTATCCTGTCGAGAAAAACAAGGCAAACGCCCTTAGAGTAGAAATCTATGGTGTAAACATACAAGGTATGACGATTGTGCGTATGTTTTTTAACTCAGGTTTAAAACCTCGAGATTCTTAAAGATAAGCTCTTTTTTGGAACTGTCTTTATAAATTACTGAACCGTGTAGCTTATAGCCTAAGAGAGTTAGGACTCCCCAGTCCCTTATATAGTTCATCCCTTCTTCACCCCTTCGTACCCAATCCGCTTCGCAAGCTATAGGTCCAACGTACTGGACGAATATTTTCCGATTTCAGACCACGTGTAATTTCCTAGAGTATCACTTCTTCGTTTATCAGTTGCACACGAGAAGAGACATGAACAAAATGGATACAACTCAAACAAAGAATAAATATTATTTTCAAGATGACACGTGGTCTGACTAAGAAAAAAATTTTTGCTCGAAATAGACAGTTCAATTACAGTTTAATTATTCAATGTTTTATGAATAACTTACATGTAAAGATTTTATACGATTTGGATTGCTTGACAATTTTTAACGATAATGAAACTGCTGGAACAGTGGAACTCTAGACTGTCAGATTATTATATGGCATTTTATATCGGGAAATTTCCCCGGGGGGAGGGGGGTACTCCCCTATATTTGCTATACGGGTACGTGCCGCCAAACAGGGTATGGTTTTCAGTGATTCTACTCTGAAACAGGGTATATAAAATCGCGCTCGCTCTGGAACAGGGTATATGAAATCACGCTCTCTCCTCTATGCCGGAAAAGGTTATGGTTTTCAGCGACCTTGCTCTGGAACAGGGTCAGGGTTCAAGATTATCCCTCCCCCCCAGGGAAAATTTCAATATATGTCTTTTTACATACATAGGTCCACAAACGCCTAGTCTTACCTACGACAGAGAGCTTGATCCAAGATTTGAAACACATATAGACTTGGTGTGTAGAGCTGATGGAGGACTGAATATCAAATGGTATCATAACGATACAGACATTACAAGTTACTCCATCGGTACAGTAAGGACAGGATCAATACTCATATCCACACTACGTGTAAACTACACGTCAGCTGATGATATTCTTGAAAACTACTTTTGTGGAAAAGCTTTTGACCGAAATAAGATTTGTAGCAGCCTGGAATATATATGTCAAGTTGATTATGGCTCGTACAGAAAGCTACAAGCACGTCGAAGTGTCACAACAGTTGTATTAGGTATGTTAATGTCTTATTACGCTCCCAACCAATCAGTACCCGAGATTTAGAACAGTTATTTCATAAAGCCTTATATTTTACAACTCTCTCTCTTTTCCGAGAGGTCCGCTCCACACGCACTACTACTATATTCATAGGTCTATATTCTATATTCATTATTTAGAACACTCAACACTTCCGTGCTCCGCGTATCCACGACATTCCATGGTATATAGGCACTTGCCGTTGAAAACTTTGTGTTTACCTACAAATGTCATAGCAGTCATAGAAACACTTCGTTCAAAGACCACCAATACGCTATTCCATCGTAACGGAAAATTGTACGATATTTCAGGTGTGATTGTAAAGTACTGTATATAGTTCCTATTAAATAGAATCCTGAGAGTGCAATAATTTCAAAAAATATCAATACTAAGTAAAAATACGCAGGTGATTATCGAAAATCTCGCGCGTTGATTGGTCAAGAAACTCACATAATCACACGAATCACCTCAAGCGAAAATCCAAAATGGCGGCCAGCCGCTTTGTTGCGTTGCGCGTCTCGGTAAATATTCCCCGATAATCACTTCGCCTTCGGCGAATAATTGTTAAATAATTTGCAGTTCGTATGGTTATTTGTTGTTTTCTTGATGCAGGTGTTCTCGATCCACCTATCGTCCAAATAAAACCATCTTCACGCTCAGCCCTTGTAATGATAATACCTAATATAACCGCAGACCAAGGGAACATCACAAAGTATTCAATTGACCTCGATTGGCACAAGAGATACCTAACAAATCTAAGTACTTATCACCTAACAGACTTGAAACCTTATACTAACTATACAGTAAGGGTAATGGTTTCAAGTCAGATTGGGAAAAGTGAATGGAGCAAGACAGTGACGTTTACAACACTACAAGCAGGTTGGTGTAATGACGTATCTTCATAATTATATGTATGCTGTTTTATTCCAATAAATGATGTTCGTGTACCATGTAGTACTTCAATTAAATAAAACCCAAATATTAAATGCATGTTATAAAACTAAAATTGTTACTGTGGATCATTTCAAATTCTCTTGGCATGAATAGGTCAAGATAAAAAATAACAATGTTCATGAGGCAAAACGTTTTTTCTGATGCTCGATGGAAATTGAAAGTTAAAAAAAAAATCGATTCTACAGAACCATCGGCTGCCCCAGAAAACGTAACAGCTACAGAGATTGCAAGTGGCAAGTTTAATATATTTTGGAATGAAATACCTCAAGATGATGCTAATGGAAAAATAGTGGCCTACGAGGTCAAATGGAAGCCTGTGAAGTTGCGACGCAAGCGATCTCCGTTAACATCTTCGCAAGCAAATAATGCTACCAAATCTCCCCACGTGTTGGACAACCTGACGTATCATGTGACGTATAGCGTCAGTATTCGAGGGTACACAGTGGCTGGTCCAGGCCCATTTAGCATACCAATAACTATAAGAGGCCATAGAGGTAAAGGACATTGTTTAATGATTTTTATCGGTGCTTATTTTATTAAAACAAGAAAGAAAAAAAGCCTGACAAGGCCAAGGCACGGAATCGATGCACGTCATTAGCTGAACGTTTCAAACCATTCATAGCATGCTATAATGCTATCTTCTTAATTATCACAAACAAATCTACGTGTTATTATTATTTCTTTCTTTCATGAATCACTGCGGCATTATGCGCGACGCCTCGCATCGAAACCTTTGTCTGTGACAAGCGAGGCAGTGCACAGTCCATTAATTAGTCCTTGGCTATATCGTTGAGATTGTCATATCAAGCTAGAATGTACGTTTCATATAAATGCTGCCTAATTGCAAATGCCTGCATATTAGCAATTTATATAATCATATACATGCATGCATGCATTGTCGTATATCCTAGCTTAACTTGAAGTGGATTCGCAAAACTCGGTTTTTTTGCTCCTGATTCTTTCAAAACGTTACGGTCATGGCATGGCACAATCTTTTCTAAATGTTTTCTAGTGATACAATATCTACAATTTGCAGCTTTTGAGATTTTTCTTTCATAGGTTTCTTATTTCTTGTTTTGAAGGGACGGGTACTGACTTAAAGGATGGACCAGTGTCATTTCTGTTGATCATTACCGTTGCTGCTAGCGTAGTCGCAGCTGTCATAATAATAGTAACATCGATAGTCATCATAGTTTTGATAAAAAGGTTAGTCATTTTGATAAAATCATACTTTATTTAAAATTTCATACCTATTTTTTTAAATATTTGCAGTGCACTGCGATTATTGCAGTCTCCCTCGTAGCTGTTGTTATTCTCGCACAGGGGAATGGAGCGAGACTAAACACGGCTGCGAGGGAGACTACTGCAAATGGATTGTAATAGGAAAATTTAGTGGCTGACCAAGGAAATTCCACCTAATAGAATTTTACTCAAAACTTTATATCGCTCGAATCGTGGCATTGAGTGAAATTCTTTGGGTTAGACAAATTTGTCTTGATGTGATATTTTCCCATTTCGGACGAACACATGTTATTCCCTAGAGTATCATTTCTTTATTTATAATAGTGCACATAAGAAGACACATGAATATGGATACAATTTATACAAATCTTATTCTCAAGAGAATGGCATGTGATCCGAACTGATGGGAAATCATCGCACCGTGAAGAATTATTTCTATTCGATTCTCTATGAAGTAATACTTGGAGTTGATGATTCCAATTTCAAGGTAAAAAGAAGTCTAGCGGAAGACTATTTACTTAACATTTTCAGGCATAAAAATCCAAAGGTGAAGCGAGTGCATTATGCAGCCCGTGCTTCGCAACTCAACGCTCAAGTATCGATGATTGAGGATAACGAAGAAAAAGGTTTGAAGTCCAATATTTCTTACAGTATATAAACGACAGTTTAAAGAAATCAGTTGGTTGGTGTACTAATTTATTTACTCTTATAGATATCAATTTCCATGTATAATTTTAGATCATATAATACTCCTTTGAATTTTTGACTATAGACAGACCGCTTTAAGTTTGTCAGACGAAATTTTGGAAAGGGTAAAAAAAAAATCCGTTCAAAATACATAAACAAGTTAAAATAAACTTGTCGATCTGGTTTTACAAAAGTAGAACGTAATCGAATACGCAGCAGCTGTGGATAAACTAGTGGTGGATTTATAACCTTGAAAGGGGGTGACATTAGTCTCCCCTACAGCCGCTTTCAGTGTCATCACGCAACGACATGGCCCACGTAACGCTTCCATGTAGACCCAGGCCTCCACTGCAAACCTGTGATCCTCGGAACTTGATTATGATTTTGTGGAGTGGGAAAAACAGAAAGAAAAAGGAGATAATTGAAATAGTGATGAATAAGAAACTGAGCTATGATTTGATTGTGAGTACAAGGATCGAATCTGGACTACAGTGAAAAAAGGGCAAGACAACAACTATGCAATTTACAGAATGAATCTAATCCACTCTTACTATTTCCAACCACATGTCATTCCCTACAGTATCATTTCTTTATTTAATGAATACTCATCAGGGGAGAAGACACATGAAACAAATATTTCCTATTTTCACTGACAATGACACGACATTTGAACTGGAACAAAAACTTCCACGCAATGAATCGGGTCCATGGGCTTTAATACAAGGCTTTATTTAACGAACGCCGATGTAATGGCAACTCTAGCCCCATAAAGAATTTCCTCTGCAGTCGTTGTAAGTGGTGGATCTGGGACAGAAGCTAATGATAGCTTCAGAGGAGACTACCACTCTGTCGAACCTCTGTTAATTTCATTATCGTTATTAATAACGACGTCAAAAGTGCTTAGCTAAAAGCTGCTTTCCAGACATTCCAATTATACATTGTTTATTGTTAGAAGAGCTTTATTTTTTCTTTAGATGAGCAAAGTGAAAATAACAAAGAGGAGATTGAAGATGCCACATCATCTGGTGTTAAATATGGCAACTCGTTGAGTCACGAAGCAGCGTTAACAAATCGCTCTTTCACTGTCAACCAGTTCATAGAGTGCATGCGGAAAGTTCCAAAGGAGAAAAACCAGATACTGACGAAAGAATTTCAGGTACAATAGAATAAATAACTATTTCATCAACAGGGTGTATAACCGACTCTTTTCTCATTAAATTAATATGTCCTTCTCTTGCATGTCATGCTTTTCCTCTTTTTCCAGTAAGACTCAAAAATATACGAATAAAAAATATGAAGCTTTATAGAATAATCATTTTTTAAGGAATTAACACGATGTCTAAAATGGAAAGTACTTGCGTTCGAGTTTTTTTTTTTGGACCACGAACGCATTTTCCGATTTCGTTCGAGTTTGAAAAAGTTGCGTTTCTAACGGAATAATATCGCGTATCTGTGGTGCGTTTGAGACGGTGTCGGGTCAAAACAGAGCAAATCTAGCCAATCAACCGTTAGAATGCGAGCTAAGTCCCTCTATTTCCCTTGGTCACTGTCCGTCTGTCTGTCCGTGTCGATTGGTCGTAACCAATCTTCCTCGACCAATCGACACGGACAGACAGACGGACAGTGACCAAGGGAAATAGAGGGACTTAGCTCGCAGTCCAATCAACCGTGATAGGCTCGATTACATGGATTGATGTAATCTAGCTTATCGTTGTTTGGTTAATTTTGCCCTATTTTGAAAGTTCATCATTTTTATCGTCTCAAACGCCCCATAGAAACACAAGTTTTTAAATGTAATAGGCAAATGTTCGAGGTCCAAACTCAAACGCATGGCAGCACACCCAACTTTATTTATCAGAATAGGCCTAATTCTCATTGAAATATGGCTTGCATATTTGAAGTTTTCTGGGACGTTTTGCTACATTGATTTAAAACCTGCTCCTGAAACTTCTCTTTTACTTTAGAACATGGGAAATGGTCTGCAGTTTCCATCGCTCGTTGCTAGGAAAGCAGCTAACAAAGCTAAAAATCGATATGGCAACATTGTACCTTGTGAGTAAAGTCTAAAAGCGACTAAACTCCTGAACTCTTTTGCACAGTGTTTCTCTTGCTTCTCCAAAGTTCTCCAATAAGCTGTTATTTGCATTATATCATTTTTATGAGTATTGTTTCTTATATCAATCATCAGACGACCACTCTCGAGTCGTTCTGGAGAAAGTTGAAGAAGATGAAGACTCGGATTACATTAATGCCAGCTACATCCGGGTAATCCCATCTCTTTTGTTTAGTTCTATTTAGCTGTTGCATTGCAATTGTGGATGCTAAGGAAAAATGATATTGTCTGAATAGTCCTTTTAGTCACAGTTCTGTTCGCCATTTTTAAAGGTAGCCGCTCCTTTGCATTGAAGCAAGACGAACGGTGAGCTTGCAGTGATGGAGACATGGGAATAATTGTCCAAGGTGTTAAAAAAGGACTCTATATCATTACAAGCTCACCGTTCGTCTCGCTTCGATGCAAAGGCACGGCTACTTTTCAAGATGGCAACGGGAACTGTGAAGGGGGCTATCGTTTAATGGGCCTTTGTTTGCAGGGATATGAAGGAAGACATATTTCTTACATTGCTTCTCAAGGTAAGCAATCAATGGTAATTTTCAGTTCATTATCATAGCTTCAACCTGAAGCTAGTATGGGCCAAGTGCTTTGACCGTATGTCATGGTGGTATGCCAACAATGTAAGGTCAAAATGATGGCTAAAAGTCCTGACAAAACGCCGCACCATTTGAATGAAGCGACAATTGGCCAATTTTTACTGGCAGAACGTTAAATGGTACATAATAGTTTCGTGGAAAACTGGTACGACAAACCGAGCCCAACATTCATGGAACATGAAAGATGACAACCGAACATTGTTTTCTAACCATGAAAAATGGTCCCAACATTAACTTGTTCGGACAAATGTTCGTAAACTGGTTGGCTAAATGTTGGGTCAAATTTTTGGTTTTTAGTAAATGAAGGGTAGTATACCATTAGTGTACCAGCTAATCGGGGTCTCGGATTGTATTCTTTTGGACTCCATATCACATGCGAGTAAAGTCTGCTGGGTCTCTCCATTAATTGGAAAGTGGGGCCTCTGGGTCCTCTCTGGGTTTTTCCACTTTTCCAGTCTGTCGTCCTATCTCCGCAAATTCCTAACACGCTATATTCAATTCAAATGTGTAAAAGATTAGCAGTACAAAGACCAACCTATAGAAGCTATATTCGTTTTAGAATGAAATTAATGTATTTCAGGTCCTGTTGAACGGAGTGTGGTAGATTTTTGGCGCATGATTTGGCAAGAAAAGACATCAGTGATCGTCATGTTAACAGATCTAATAGAAGGAAGTAAGGTAATATTTATGCTGCAGAGTTTTCAATGAACCATGTAATTTCGATTCTCCAATTCATCAGATTGTGATTTCAAAATTGACATATAGAAACACTGAAAACACTAGGGGCGAAAAGAAATGTTTGGATTTTAATCTCAGAGTAAGATCAATTTTGAAATATTAAATTTTAACGAATAATGGTAATTATGTGCAATTACAAAAAAATAGAAATTAAAAATTAAATATGATGTACAGTTTATTTTGTCATTTTTTTAATAGACCAAATGTAAGAAATATTGGCCAGAAGATTGTGAAAAATACTTCGACATATCTGTTCAACTGCAAAAGACTGAAATATTTGCTGATTACTCGATTCGTTCTTTCTACTTGACAAAGGTACGTTTTTCCTACAAAAGGAACGTCAAACTTGACACCTACGACTTACTTTTATAAGTTTCTTTGAGTTTAAACTATAGTCTTACTTACAAATAAATCGTCCTCAAGGAAATCGAACACAGATTGTAGATTATTGATTCTCGATTCAAAGTTTGCCATAATTTGCCATAAGCCCCAAAAAAGAAATAGAAAGTACCTCTGGAGCCTAGATTAAATGGTCTGAAACAAGCTAACTTCAAGTTCATTGCCGTGATTCATCATGATCGATTCTCTTAAACTTTTGTATACACCGATTTCCAAAAAAAAAGTTGTCACCGCTAAGGCGATAGGTCATCCGAAAAGGAAATGGTTTGGTTGAATACACATAACAATGAATCAGTCTCGACATAAAGGTCCATCCATCTATTCTTGCATCTTGGAATGACCTATCTGTTATTGATTTTTGCTATCGCCTATTCATGGCCATGACAACCTACAACCTTTTTTTTTAAATAGGTATAAATGCAATATTTGATCGAAAAAAATAACTAATTATGAAACTTTGTTTTCCACAGACCAGATCAACTGAGCAGCGTTGTGTTTTCCAATATCATTTCACTGCATGGCCTGATAAGGATGTCCCTCATTATGCAACACAATTATTAGCCTTCAGAAGGCGTCTCGTGTCAGACACAGCCATGGTGTCTCCTTGGGTTGTTCACTGCAGGTATAGTGTAATGGCTGTTGCCCTTAGAGCAGTAAGAAAAGGATAGCGAGTATAACATCAACCATATTTTCGACCTTAAAAATATCGAGCCCTGAAACAACCTCTGGGCTGATCTATAGGTCTGGACTCGGCTAACTCACAGATCAAACCCTGAAACAACTCAGCTCTGGGCTGATCTAAGTCAGGGCACGGCTAACTCACTGTTGGAACCCTAAACTGAACGACCTTTGGGCTGCCATAATTCAGGGCATGGCTAACTCAAAGTTTGACCGCTAAAAACAACCAACAACCTCTAGCCTGGGCTGAGGCATGGCTGCATCGTTTTTATTTGAAAGTACTTTTATATAAGCATTTTGTTGTTTTTTTTCAGTGCCGGAGTCGGACGAACTGGAACTTTTCTTGCTGTGGACGCCATGTTAAGACAAGCAGAAGAAAAGAAAACCTTGGATATTTTCAACTACGTTAAAACGATGAGAGAAAATAGACCATATATGGTGCAAACAACGGTAAGAATAGAGGACGCTTGAAATCCTTAGGGAATATGCAAATGAGGAAAGAAGGAAAAAAGGAAGGAAGGAAGGAGGGAAGGATGGAAAGAAGGAAAAAATCAATTCTCTTAAAGGACAGCTTCATAGACTATAGGTCATATAGAATGTCTAAACGAGTTGCTGGTAAAAAATATTAGGATAGTTAACGTTACATCAATTAATAAAGTAAATATATTGAAATCCTTTCAAATTTAACAGGAACAGTACATTTTTGTACACACTGCAATTCACGAGTTTCTAACATGCGGAATCACAGAAGTAGAAGCATTGCAACTGAGAGAAGAAATGGAAAAACTTGTCAAAACTGACGAAAAGGAAAACCTTTCTGGATACGAGATGGAATTCAAGGTTTTTATTCTGTTACTATTGTTATTACTACTTTGCAAACGCGGGTAGACTCTAGCAGCTGCATATTCTGCATATATATATATTGCCAAATCTAGAAACAATAGATTCTATAGCCACATGTAGCCTCGCATTCAATGCTTCAGGATGAGTTTATGTGAGTAAAAAAAAAAAGGTTTCTATTGTTATTGCAATAAATTTAGCAGCTTGATTTCAACTTGATTTCCAACAGAAGTTATTATTCTCGCTTAAAGTCTACCATAATATCGCTTTTTGCAGGATCTGATAGACATGATGACACGCTCATTGTCTTGAGGCAAAGTTATTCTTATATTATACGGTTGTTACGAGCTTCTTTATGTTACCCTGAAGATGACCGTGTACAACTTACAAACATCTATTTGATTTAAATTAAACTTATTACTTATGAGGCTCACTCGGGAATTGAACCCAGAGTTGAACCCAGCGTATGCCTCCCATACCACCCATAATAATTTAATGTATGGGAGGAATGTATTAATTCCATTTGCAGCACCTTTCGCATGTGTGCCCTCTTGTCCAAGACGATGAAATGACAGATGGAAACAAACCTTGTAATAACAGGAAAAACAGGTTTTCAAACATCTTGCCATGTAAGTAAACCCTGTCTTTTGCATCGAATACCAAGAGCGTTTTCTAAAATACTTGACTCGTTAAGACATTTTGTTTTCAAATTATGCCTTATGCAGTGGATAAAGCAAGGGTATTCGTACAGGTTTACACTGATGAGGAAGGAGCCAATTACATCAATGCTTCTTATGCAAATGTAAGTAACAAAAGTTGCATCTATGCCCATACCAAAGCAACATCACTTTTTTTTAACAAACTTTGGATTGGTCAGCCCAGAGGTTGTTTCAGGATTCAATTTGTAAGTTAGCCGTGCCCTGACTTAGATCAGCCCAGAGGTTGTTTCAGGGTTCTATCTGTGAGTTAGCCTTGCCCAGACTTAGATCAGCCCAGAGGTTGTTTCAGGGTTCTATCTGTGAGTTAGCCCTTGCCCTGACTTAGATCAGCCAAGAGGTTGTTTCAGGATTCAATCTGTGAGTTAGCCTTGCCCTGACTTAGATCAGCCCAGAGGTTGTTTCAGGGTTCTATCTGTGAGTTATTTATCAAATGACACGGTTTTCTTTGTTATTCACAAGGCTTTATTTTTGTTATAACCCTCATTATAAATGCGAGGTCAATATATAGTTATTAACCCGGTTAATAACTATATATAGACCGTTCGCATTTATAATGAGCAACATTTGATAGAAATCCTTCTCAATTTATAAATAAAATACTTAATTACCTCGAACGTCGGCAATAAGCCTATGAATCCCGAGGGCCTGCGGCCCTCGGGATGTATATGGCTTATTGCCTCCGTTCGAGGTAATTAACTCTTACTTAGCCTTGCCCAGACTTAGGTCAGCCCAGAGGTTGTTTCAGGGTTCTATCTGTGAGTTAGCCATGCCCTGACTTAGATCAGCCCAGAGGTTGTTTCAGGGTTCTATCTGTGAGTTAGCCATGCCCTGACTTAGATCAGCCCAGAGGTTGTTTCAGGGTTTGATCTGTGAGTTAGCCTTGCCCTGACTTAGATCAGCCAAGAGGTTGTTTCAGGATTCAATCTGTGAGTTAGCCTTGCCCTGACTTAGATCAGCCCAGAGGTTGTTTCAGGGTTCTATCTGTGAGTTATTTATCAAATGACACGGTTTTCTTTGTTATTCACAAGGCTTTATTTTTGTTATAACCCTCATTATAAATGCGAGGTCAATATATAGTTATTAACCCGGTTAATAACTATATATAGACCGTTCGCATTTATAATGAGCAACATTTGATAGAAATCCTTCTCAATTTATAAATAAAATACTTAATTACCTCGAACGTCGGCAATAAGCCTATGAATCCCGAGGGCCTGCGGCCCTCGGGATGTATATGGCTTATTGCCTCCGTTCGAGGTAATTAACTCTTACTTAGCCTTGCCCAGACTTAGGTCAGCCCAGAGGTTGTTTCAGGGTTCTATCTGTGAGTTAGCCATGCCCTGACTTAGATCAGCCCAGAGGTTGTTTCAGGGTTCTATCTGTGAGTTAGCCATGCCCTGACTTAGATCAGCCCAGAGGTTGTTTCAGGGTTCAATCTGTGAGTTAGCCTTGCCCTGACTTAGATCAGCCCAGAGGTTGTTTCAGGGTTCGATCTGTGAGTTAGCCGTGCCCTGACTTAGATCAGCCCAGAGGTTGTTTCAGGGTTTGATCTGTGAGTTAGCCGTGCCCTGACTTAGATCAGCCCAGAGGTTGTTTCAGGGTTTGTTCTGTGAGTTAGCCGTGCCCTGACTTAGATCAGCCCAGAGGTTGTTTCAGGGTTTGATCTGTGAGTTAGCCGTGCCCTGACTTAGATCAGCCCAGAGGTTGTTTCAGGGTTCCAACAGTGAGTTAGCCGTGCCCTGACTTAGATCAGCCCAGAGGTTGTTTCAGGGTTCCAACAGTGAGTTAGCCTTGCCCTGACTTAGATCAGCCAAGAGGTTGTTTCAGGGTTTGATCTGTGAGTTAGCCGTGCCCTGACTTAGATCAGCCCAGAGGTTGTTTCAGGGTTCCAACAGTGAGTTAGCCGTGCCCTGACTTAGATCAGCCCAGAGGGTGTTTCAGGGTTTGATCTGTGAGTTAGCCGTGCCCTGACTTAGAGCAGCCCAGAGGTTGTTTCAGGGTTTCGATAAAAGTTCCCTAGTAATTTGCGATTACAAGCCATTGTCTTGAGTCTTATGCTATAACAATACACTAATCAAAGACTCTTTAACATTTCAGGGATACAGACATAAGAACGCTTACATTTTGACCCAGGCTCCTCTCGACACCACCATCGCTGATTTTTGGAGAATGATCTACGACAATAAACTTGGAACTATTGTTATGCTGAATAACTTACAAGAGGGGAATGTGGTATATAATTTGTGTTATATATGCATTACTATAAACATACCCTTAGTGCTATCAGCATAGCACTAAGTTTGTATACTGAAGTGGTTTTTCTGAGTGGGAAACGATACTGAAAGTTCGTAGTCGAGCTGTAGCTGTAACCGTCTACGTTACTGTTACCGTAACTACGCGTTGTGATTGGATGAATAACTGAATGACCACAGTATGTCGTACCACTACTTCGTACTGTAGTTCAGTATACCGTTTGTTTATACTTACTTTCATAATAAGTAGTTTTGATGCAAGATGTTTGGGGTCTAGGCTTTTGTCCATCAAATTTACAGCACTCTAAGGCTCAGGTCAAACGTCGAATTTCACATGAGCCGAACCTAATTAAAATAATTAATGACAATGGTCTTTCTTCTTTGATGTAATTGGGCTCGGCTCATGTGAAGTCCCACGTTTGACTTGAGTATAAATCATTAGTTAACACAAAAGAGAATCCAAGACTTCTGTCAGCCGGTCGCGTAATTTGATAAAGGGGAAGGATGCAAACCTTTCCTTCAATCAGTCAAAATAAATTTGGTCGATTTTAGCAGCTGAATATTCAATATTTCCATCGAAGATATCCAAATAAAACAAGACTTGAGCTTTTAATTTTAGATGTAGGTTTTACACGAAAACTAAAGCCGTCTAATTTGTCTCAGAACTACCCAAAGTATTGGCCCCAAGAAGTATCACAACAGTATGGTGACATCATAGTTGATACCATAAAAGAAGAAGAAAAGACTTCTGTAACTTTGCGCACATTTACCTTGACAAGTGAATCGGTAAGTTCGGTCCAAGGAAGAAAAAAAGTTAACATATCTCGTTCACTCACTCTGCAACCAAAACCAACCAGCTCAGCGGTGAATTTTGTTTCAGGCCAATCACAGGGCGTTTAGATGTTTTGCCGCAGGCCTTAATTCCCAGGCTATTGTAACCCAACTTTGGTGTATTTTCCTGTTTTCTTTTAGACTAAAATATAATATATGTGACTACAAAAAGCAAGATGGAAAGGAAAAATTAAAAAAAGCAATTAAACTTTACCGCCATGCTTGCTTCGTTCCGTTCAAGCTCCAAAAATGTTTACGGCCGGTCATTTTGTCCACTCATGCTTTGCGCGCCGCGTTCACGGCTCATCTGGAATCCCTGGAATATTTTATTGGAAACCCTCAGTTTGCCATTTAAATATGGTTTATAATATATATATATTTTTTACAGTGTGGTTCTGACGGTGTCCATGAAGTAAGACACTATCAGCACACAGATTGGAGTGATGGGTCTGTGCCAAGTAATGTTAGAACTGTGTTGGATCTTATTGAAATGTTGCAATGGTCACAACAGCAGTCAGGCAATAAATCTATCGTTGTTCAATGCAGGTATGCAAAGCCTTATCTCTTCCCTTCCCTTGCCCTTTTCGTTTTTATTGTTTTCTTTTTTCTTTATCTCTTTTCAGTCCCTTGTTGTCTTATATATCTCGGCTTGTCTTGTCTTGTCTCGCCTTGTTGTTTTTCTTTCCTTGTCTTGTTTTTCTTTTCTTGTCTACCCCGTTATTTTCTTTTCATTCATTTCTTTTCCTTTACCGTGTTATACTCCCCCCCCCCGCCTCACCTCTCAATCTCTAATCCTCAGTCTTCTAACTTATAAGGTCACATACGAAAACCGTCCCCTGCTTGGTTCGGTTGGTTAAGCATCGGCCATAGATATAGACTTTTTACAAGACTTTATCTAACTACTGGGGTGCATCCACATGGCTCAAAATCCCTTGAGATGTAAATAACAATAAGACAGCAGCCATGTTGGTTGATCTAACAAAAGAAACTAATGAGGAATACTTTCAACCAACATGGCGGCTATGACGTAACTTGCACCTCAAGAAATGTTACAAATGTAAATATACAAAATAAAGAGTTATTCACAAGTGTAAATAATGTTTGAAAAGGCGTATGTGGCTGCCGAAGTACCACGTAGACCTTCACCAGGTAAAATGACGGTCCCGTCTCATTCAATGACGTCAAAGATGTTAGAGGGCCATAAGTTTGTTAGTGCTAAGCTACAACTTTCACGTGTCATCCTTTAATAATAACTACCTATAATTATTATACTATGATTATATTATAATCTTGTTTTTGATACAGTGATGGTGTTGGTCGTAGTGGTACGTTGTGCACAATCCTGTCTCTACTCGACCGTGTCAAAACCGAACAAATGGTCGATGTCTTCCAGACTGTGAAAGCACTGAGAATATCGAGACCTGGAGCCGTGGAAACTGCGGTGGGTTTATCGTCATAACATTTTTTAACACTCAGTGTCTTAAAATAACTAGAGAAAGTGCTGTCTTTGTAAACACATCTAATAAGTGTTAGACTGTCAAGTTTGGCTCAGATGACCGCTTCAAATGGCGGTCTCGCCTATCCACACTGCACTTTCTCATTCCTAACCAATATCGGAGGGACGTAAAAAAAACACTGAGGGCGTAAAGAACCCCTAGCAGTGACCAACCTCGTTGCCTACACTTCATATTAACCACCTCTTATTCATAACTCATTATAAAAAGCCTTTGCACATATCCGTAAGGGATAAGAACGTCTATACATAAAATTATAAACTTTCCTGACCTTACCCTCAGATCCCCTGGATGATGGCAAAATTTATTGGTTTTCAATATCGTGACATTTCAAGGAATTTTTTTCTTTTTTCCTCTTCTTTATAGACACAATACCAGTTCTGTTTTCAGGTGGTCATGGATTACGTGGAATCCTTCAGCGAGTATTCAAACTTCGATGGCTAAAATAAGTGCTTGAAGACCTCCTAAGCTGGACGCTAAGATAAGACATTATTCAGCCAGACACATGTCATTCCCTAGAGTATAATTTATTTGTTAAACGGTTGCGCATGAGAACATATATGTATATCTACGGATAGAAAGTTGAGATGACTCTAAAAGCGGGCGTAGAAGACTACAATCGATCGAGGCTAAGACTAAACAAATGCGAACTTGAAATGAGAGTAATTGGACACCGACTTATTCTAACACCTAATTTCAATAACTTATATGAGTTTAACTTAGTGAAATATAGTCTATCCATAATCTCTCGTTAGAAACGCAGGGATCGTGTTCACCTCACTACTGTAGCATCCTCGGATCTTTTTTTTTTAATATAACAATATATTTGTAGGCTAACCAAACTTCGTTAGAGGAATTTTATTTCAACCCGTGAAATAGCTAAATATCATATCGCACAACCGAGAGTAACTCTGAACAAAGAGAATAAACTGGATTATTGATTATCTGAAATAATTGGACGTAAACAAAGCTCCGCGGCAGCTACTGCTGTCTTTTTCAGGTCACCTGGTCACATTAAGATAATAACACCAACACGCAAAGTCTAAAACACTCTCCCAACCAAGACACATAGCTCACGCAAAATAGATATTAGCAAAAGAAAACTCTCAAACACTAAAAAAGAAAAATATGCAATGACATGTCACAAAATATGGTCGTATTATATGTTTTAGGACGTTTTTCTTGTTGTTAGGATTATCCAAGTTTGGATTAAATCCAGCATGGATCTTAATAGCACCATGAATTCAGATTAGTCCAGCAGAATCGTAGGGATTTGCAGTAAATCTACAGTTACTAATTTACTACTAACAAAATACATTATATACTTTAAAATCGTTTTCTGGCATTCACAGTCGTAGCGTCTCAACAACATATAGTATTAATCATAAGCTGGTTCATTAATATAACCATTAATAATAATAATAATAATGATGATAATAATAATAATAATAATATGTGTGTGTGTGTGTATATATAGTTTTTCATAGACTGTGAGTCACGTGGAAAAAGTTTAGTTTGGTACTAATAATACATTGTACATAACTTCTGATTAAGAAAGAAAATTTTTCAAAGACAATTATAAACGGTAAAGATTGGACACTTCTAGGAGCAGCAAAAAATAAAAGCGATGCTATTTTGGGGTTCAGTGAAAGGCACTTGCATGCTCATAAAGTGGCGGGAAAAAACCAGACGCGTTTGCCAAGTGAACCCGTTAATATTGATAAGGAAATTTGTAAAAATTATACTCTCTGTTTTTCCTTATCATAACTATGTTGAATTTTGGCTATCTTGCTAAACCATGTAGACATAATACCCGTTAGACTTTATCATTTTATCGATAGGTTTATAAATACTTTTACAAATTTACTACCTCATAAAGTGTTGACAAATGCTCATGATAACTTGGACACTGCTTATATTTTTGAAACTGACCAAGCAGTTTTTATTTCTAAAAACTTTTTTATGCAGAAAAATAAAAAATGTTTGTAATACATGAGCTTTTTCAAATGATATTTAGAAAAACGAAGATGTAGACATCGTCGATTTAAACAATGACACAAACAAAACACTTATATCCGTTACTCATTATTTGTATATTCCAGCAAAAAACCACCAATTACATAACGTACTAGCACTGTACAATTATTCATAACTGGTGAAGATGACCTTGGTTTTACATAACAAGATATGTTGTTTCTTTTATTGGAGTTTGTTGATATATAAAAGCGCTTCTATCGTATATTCAATGAAAAACGACTTCTAAATCAAACCGTTACATCAATAATGAGATAGATGAAACTTGTTTTCTCAATCTGAAATCTTCCATCTCGCAGAGGGATTCGTTATTAAATTATTATCGTTTGGTTCCTGTATGTCTGAAATTCTTTTCTTTTTTTCTTTTTTTAGCCATCTCGTAACAAAAACACAGCTAAAATGTTGTTTGAGAAGTTGATTATGTAAGCTTTATGTAGGTTTAATTCAGGATTCTTTGTTTCATTTTGTACTTATTAAATTGAGTAGAATGTAAATTGCATTGAAGAAAGGTTCGACATTTAGATTTGCTATGGACCGAGGTAATTAGAGGTGCCAAGATACATATTTCGACAAATATGTGTTAAATTTGTTTTAGATTAGATAAGAAGTAATCAACGATATAAAGTTTAGTATCTGTAATACAATACATTGTGCAACAACAGCGAGCGACGGACGGATCTCATTTGAAGAAGTAGAAAAAATGTGATGTGGTTTACAACCAGTTACCAAAAAACAAAATATTTAAACGATATCAAAACACTAAAGAAACGACGTTGAGCGGCATAGAAAAGCTATTTTAGAAACAACGGTCAGTCAATTTGTTTTTAAGAATTTTGAATAATGCCATTTCTAGAAAAATAAAATACAAAAGAAAAAAGAAAAAAAATACATTTAAATTAAGTTTCCAATATTAGTGATAAATTGTACTGGAATTTGTAATGACCTAAATTTTGGTTATTTTCACGTTTGTTTTGTTTGTTGTCTCATCTAAAATATATTTTACTCCTTAACTAACGAGAAATATTTCGCTTATAGTCCTCAATTTTCACCTTATAAATGATTCATCGTTTTTCAATGAAGCTCATCCGACCGCAAGAACAAAAAACGAAGGGTGGCCGTGGGCTTCTACTGCCCGATCGATGTCTTTTTGAGGACGAAACACATGGAATACCACGCTCAATCAACATATTTATTTCTTGTTGACACTTAAGTTATGTACTGAAATATTACATTGTATCAAAAGAATTGCTTTGTGAAGATATCCTGGGCAGCTGTTTTTTGGTTGGCGACCCACTTGCAGAATTTGAGCGGAGTTCTTACTTCACGGATTATCAATTGTGTTGCAAGATTTAGTTCATACTTTTTATTGCCAAGTCATGAAAGGATTCTTCATCTATGTAGTAATCTTGTTGGCCTTCTGCTATAACTCTGTGTCAACAGAAGGTAAGCCTTTATTTTAGCGCGGGGAATATTTGACGAAAACTTTATTGTTATATATGGCTGAACTTTATATATGTTACTAACAATCTATTTTTAACTGTCAATGACTTCGATCATTTTAACTGTTTCAAAAGCTCCATCAATTTAAAGAACTTCTACCGTGGCTCTTAAATTATTGAGGCAAACGGCGCCGTCAGTTATCAAAATTCTCGTATGTGCTTCAGTTATAATTGAATAAAAATAATTGAGAAAACGTACAGTATAATTTGGTAGAAAAAGCTTTGCTATGTTGCTTTGCTAAGGTATTTTTATTCCTCTTTTCCTGATGATGGTAAGATTTTTCCTACGCTTTTTTCGAGCTTTTTTATTCTCGAGATTATTTTCAAGCCTTTTTTCGAGCTTAGTTTTTAATTTTTGATAGCATTGAAAGAGAATTTTTGGATTTCTTAATATTGAGAAAATCACTTATGGTTTTTCTCCACAGAGGTTACTCACTTCAACCATCTCGAGAGTCTCCAAAACGATCTCTTTTCCAACTACAGTAAGCATATAATTCCACAGAAAAAAAAGGATATTCCTATAAAAATCAAGTTCGATATAGCTTTAAATCAAATTATTGACTTGGTAAGTACTTTTGGAATTCTTTTTCCTTTAGTGCAATTATGTTCCCAAGGTATATACAGTCGTATTCTCGCTTTAGGAGAAACCCCTTGTGGGCGGATCATAAAATTCATCGATATTTATAATAATTATACGCCAACTGCATTTGAGTAAGATAAGCTAAGGCTTATCATTGTAGCGCATGGCTAGAAATTATGCTATAATTAGAGACGTTATATTTGGTTATCTTATTTTGCTTTGCGGTGAACAAATGCTAGTTTTCACATTTTTCATTTTGCTTGGGAATTTAAATGTCGACGGAAACTCCGCCGTTGTTCAACACGTATATAATGGCTATATGATAATGTTATATTTAAATGAAGGAAAACCCTTTGTGTCCCCTTTGAATAGAAAATAAAGTATGTCAGTCGACGTCTTAGACAGCTTTCCAGTTTGTATACATTGAATAATTTATATGTTTAGATTGAGAAAAATTTTGTCAACTCAGTCATAGCCGAAAGTAACGTTTGAAAACTGTCTTAACTATCTTTATCTTGCTTTTACTTCGCCTTTTTTGTTCATGACAAGCTTAGTTGCAAAAGGAGATGACTGTTTTACGAGTTCGACTGGGAAACTTCTTTCAACTGAAATCCTTCAGTGTTTTGAAAAGCTTTGCTCAGCGTGGACGCTGTTGCCTCTCAGTTTTTGAAACACATTATATCTTCATTAATTTTGATTTTCTTCCCGCGTTAAGACAAGATAACTAAAAGTTTGTCAGCAAATGAATTCTTAGTGAAAAATTGATGCTAAACTCGACAAATAATGAATATTGTTCCCATAAAACTCTTCTTGAGTCTGGCTTGGTTTTGCCGACAGCCCATTCAAATGTCATAGACATACAGTGTCATGTCGCATCAATAACTCGCTTTAAAATTTCCTCGCCCTAGGGTGCTTTCTTGACAAAAAATGTGGTAAATAAATCGGCATTCTACAAAGGTTTTATATCCTTGAAATGCTGTTTTTCCCGCGTCTTAACTATTTTTTTAGATATCACAAACTTCATTAACTTGTGCATTTATAAAGTTTTCCCATTTTTCTTAAGTCAATATATTGTTTTTCTTTTCTTGGATGTAGTATTTTGAACTGGAAATTAATATAATGAACGAGGAAAACTTAATTTTTCGTTGCCCGCTGAGAACGGCTGCCAAAGGTTTTCGTATTCTCGTAAAAATACAAAATTATTTCTTTTATGAAAATTCCGCCCAATATACACTGGCTCACTGTAGACTTTTCTCACATTTTCTTTTTTAATTATTGTCTTCTAAGCTTGGCGTACTCAATTGTTTTCGTTTTCTTTGTCTGTTTAATAACCGATCCCTCGTTGTTTAAAGCTCTTTCTTTGGCATTTTCCTGACTTTGTGAATTGCTACATTCGCGACAAATTAATAAATATTTCATCATCGTTCAGTTCATATTTAATGCTGGGAAAACAACTTGGTTTTTAAATTCAAAAATCTTCCATGTAACAGACGTAAGCATAAATAATAGTTCTTCTGCAAATACTTTTATCCTGAAGTTTTCTTAAGGCACTTTCTATAATTCGTGGTTTGTACTAACATTTTCACAAAATTCAGTATGTTGTATTTAAAATGTTATACCATTATTTATGCAAGAAAATAATTATATACGGCAATTGAAACTGGCAAAAATGAGTGGCGATTGTGCTTTATACGTCTTGCTGAGAGTTATCCTAAATTCAATCTGAGCCAACAAAGGAAAAATGATTAAAACAGATAACAAATCTAAATTTTATTCTGATTTTATTATCACTCTAAGCAATAAATAAAAGCGAAATTTCCAAAAATAATGCCTTTTCTAGTATTGGAAAACAGGGAGGCTTTGGCATCGTAGAACGATGCAAATTGCTTTACTTTTTGTCGCTGGCTGAATTTATTTTTTCTCCAGCGCTGCCAGTAGACAATTTTAAGATTTTTTTTGCCAGAGAATTGCATTGTAATATTATTGCCACAGGCAGCCCAATCTCGTTTTTTTGTCCGATGTACTATATCATATAGATATAAATATATAGTATATAGTATAAATTATTCAGTATTAGTATAAATACACAAAGGTGATTATTGAAAATCGCGCGCGCTGATTGGTCGAGAAACTCGGATTATCACACGATAATCACCTCCAGCGATAATTCAAAATGGCGGCCAGCAGCTTTGTTGCCGCTACCGGAAAACTGTGTCTTTTATCTTCTTTTTTTGAAAGAATCCCCTGTGTATTTAGTACTAAAACAATTATTCACCTCAGGCCCAGTGAATATCGGGAATAATAAACTCAACTTCGTTTCGGTTATTATTCCCCGATATTCACTTCGTCTTCGGCTAATAATTGTTAATTACTTTTTTTCCTTTTCGTGCAGGACGAAAGACTTCAGACAATATCAACGATAGTGTGGGTGAGATTGGTAAGGGTATAATATCAACGATTTTATTTAAAAATAAACTTAGATTACTATAAGCAAACGAGCCAAACGAGCCAAACGAGCCAAACGAGCCAAACGAGCCAAACGAACACTGACTATTATAAGCTGTATACAGATGTCATAAATGAAGGAAACTTGATGGATAATTTAATTTGTTTCAGTACTGGTCAGATTTTCGACTCCAGTGGAATAGCACCAAATATGGAGGTATTAAATCATTTGTGACGTCATCAAGGAAACTATGGTTACCAGATATTACCTTATATAACAAGTAAGCTAGCTTGCAAATTGGGCGTAATGTTTTTCCATTTCAGACCACATGTCATTCTAATGAAAAATAAGAAGAGTTGTATCCATATTCAATGATCTTCTTATTGGCAACCGTTAAGCAAAGAAATTATATTGTAGGGAATGACATGGGTCGGAAAAGGAAAAAAAATACTCCCAAAATAAGCACGAACGGCTGTTCCGTTTAAAATTCTGTCAATAGTCCCCTTCACAGTTCCCTGCGCCATCTTGAAAGGTAGCTGTGCCTTTGCATCGAAGCGAGACGAACGGTGAGCTTGCAATGATAGAGACCTTTTCTTAACACCTTGGACAACTATTCACATGTCTCTATCATTGCAAGCTCACCGTTCGTCTCGCTTCGATGCAAAGGCACGGCTACCTTTCAAGATGGCGCAGGGAACTGTAAAGGGGACTATTTGTACTAGAATCCAAGTAAATCCTAATCAATTGATTATGACGTCATTTCGATTTCAGTGCTAATGATAACTATGACAAAGACAAGGAAGAATATTATGGTCTAACAGTGAATGACGATGGTAAAATCGGTTGGTTTTACCCCACCATCTTCAAGAGCTCTTGTACCATAGACGTTACATACTTCCCTTTCGACGATCAGGTGAGTTAACAGCAACACCCGACAATCGACACCCGACACCCGGTTGGATCAATTGGTAATTGATCATTACTATAACTCATTTACTCAGACGTAGTCTCGTATCAGTGTCTAAACACTTACAAATATCAACGGTAAAGTAAAGAATGCACAACTTCCACAATACAAACACTTTGAAATTCCACGGACCTTCACTGGAACACATGAATATTCTGCACAAAATAGAGGCTAATCCTGAGCAACATAGAACTCGAAACTGGATTTAATTGGCTGATTTTTTTTCGCGCTCAATGTTATTGCTCTGACAGTGCCATGACCTTGGCGTGACCGTGTCCGCGCGTAGTTTATGCCGTGTTTCTCGAGTATTTGATTTGGTAAAGAGTAAATTCTCAAAAAAAATTGATTGGTCTGGCGTATCTCTTGCCCTGTAACGACCGTGTTCGTTCCGTCAGCTTTTCACACTCATACGAAAATTTCTCTAACTTCTACAAATGGTTGGACTTTAAAGTGGCTCGGATGACCACTTTAAATGGCGGTCCCGTCTCTCCACACTCATCATAATTAACCAATATCGGAGGGACTAAAAGAACCACTAGGACCAAATGAAACCCTGGCAGCGAAAACCCTCTCTACCTACACGTAATAGTTTTAAATAATTTTTCATATTGTTTGTTGACACACAAAGGTGTCCTATAGATAAATGCATTCAAATATATGCTTCCATTTTTTTCTTTTTAACACATTTTATTTCCATTCCAGAATTGTACCCTCAAGTTCGGTTCGTGGTCATATCATGGCCTTTGCCTAGACATCTACCACAGTGGTCCAGGGGATACCAAGTCATTCATTGACAATGGAGAGTTCGTCCTGGTCAATATGCCAGCAACGAAACATGTCACTAAATACCGTTGCTGCCCTGAACCATATCCTTACTTGACCTACGACATCATTATTCGTAGAAGAACCATGTATTACATACTTAACTTCTTGACGCCGTGCGTCTTGATGTCTGCGCTGACTATTCTAGGTTTCTTTCTTCCAGTGGAATCTGGCGAGAGAATGAACGTTGGAGTCACAGTTCTTCTTTCGTTGACTGTGATACTTCTTCTGCTGGCCGAAGAGCTTCCGGCAACTTCCGAAGTGGTCCCGTTGATATCTCGTTACTACACAATCACGATGGTCAACGTTTTCATATCGATCGTTTTTACGTGTGTCGTGCTGACGTTTCATCATCATGCCCCCACTCCACTTCCTGCATGGGTTCGTTTGGTTATTTGCACATGGTGTGCACGTGTGCTCCGGATCAAAAAGTCGGCCAAAAAGTCCCACAAACGCGAAAAAAGTCATAAAAGAAGCAATTACTCTCTTAGTGAGGCCGAAGACCATCTTTGTAATGAAGAAAACTGTGAAAACTCCCATGCAAACGATGTGGGGAATTCAATAAACGAAAATGATGTATGCAGAGTCAGTTTCCCTCTCAAAAGAACTTGTATTTCCTCAGAGGAAAGACGAGCTGCTCTGCGGAGAAGGATAGCGCAGAGCAGTTTGCCCACGAATGGGCTAGACGCACTCGTTTATCGAGCTAAACAAGACGAAGAGAAAGAACAATACAGAGAAGAATGGAGGTTTGCAGCTCGTGTGTTGAATCACTTTTTCATGTGGATTGTGTTGACACTTGTCGTGTTCAATTGTTTTGTCGTGATAATTACAGCACCTTCGGCTAATCTCGGAACTTAAAATATAAAAAGGTGAGTGAGGTGTAAAGATTACACGGAGGACGCTACAATCACAGTTAAGAAAAATCGTCGTGTGCTAAGCACGGTCGTGCCTGGATTCTGGACATAACCATTATTACCTCAGCGACCTCGAAGACAACCGAAAACTTAAGAAAGTTTTTGACTGCATTTGCTCCATTCTCGAGAATCTCTTTGATTTGAGTTCATTCAGTACCAATAAAACGCCGAAAATTATCCACGGTGCAAAACTTCTGTCTCTATCAACAGCAAATTGTTTTCAAGGATTTTGAAAATCAGTGTAAGACTGATGGAGTTCATAACTGGACGAAAGACGATAACCAAAGGACAAATAAACCCTTATAAAAAAAGGAGATGGAAAATTCTTCAACTCGAACTAAATTGCTAGCTGACAGCAGCAACTGTTAGAATCTTTAACATTACAAATTCAATCTAAGCTTTATTGAACTGAGCAGACTCATAACGAACGCGCTCTCATGTGAGATAGTTTCATGTGAAACTGTCTTAATGTGAAATAAAATATCAAATTTGTAGAAATAGATATGACTTACTATATTGAAAGCTAAAGAACAAAAGTAGAAAATAATGAAAATGCGCGTTCATGGAAGGGCCACAACAGACTACAGCATTAGAACAATCACAGCTATCGTACTACGAACTACTGGTCGTCCAATCAGAAGGCTCGTAATATGTATCAACGTACGGCACATGATTTTGCAACATTTGTTTTAAAGCGAAATCAAAGGCTTAATTTAACTGGAAAATAATAGTCAAGCCATGAATTGGAAATTCATTTGTCCCTTTTCTTCTTCGGTGAATACCGCTGAGATACATGTCAGCAGAATCATTTACACAGGCTTAGCCTCGTTTAAGGGCAAAACATTTTTTCAAAAAGTCAACTGTTATGTAAATATGGGCAAGTTGGACAATACATACCAATGTTTTGGAATCCACTGACTTCTAATGGTATTTGTGAATATGATTGACGAGGCAAAACTTATACAAATGAATATCGGCTATCGAATGGGAACAGCCTGCTTTTTTAAAAGCTTTTTTATTCGCTGAAAGAGTCAGTGGTAATGGTGTTTCTTAGGGTCAAACTTTTGAAATGCGTCATTACTTTAAGTATGATTAATTTTCATACAACAGACCCCTTACAGCACGTCAAAATGCAGCTCAATTTGGAGGGTATGACGATAGGTTTCCAATTTACAGGAGATTCAAAATATTTTGTTTTGTCCTTCAAATTAAGCTGCTTTGACGTCACCTGCAAAGGGTCTACTCAGGCAATGAATGCTATCCCAAGTAGGTTGGAATACACACAGAAAAAGACATACCTAAAATAAAAGAATCTATTGAGAGCAGTAAAGATGTAAATGCACTACAGAAGCACTATTTTGCTTCTTTATGTCGCAATATGTATCCTTGCGTTGAGCGCAAGGTTTTCCCATATCAGACCACGCGTCATTCCCTGGAGTATCATTTCTTTCTTGTTTAACCGTTGTGCATGCGATAAAATATAAATATAGGAACAACTCAATATCACAATATCATTCTCGATGGAATGACGTGGTCTAAAATGGAAAACACTACATCGAAGTTTTCAAAGAGGGCAATTATTATAGTTAATCCATTATATTTTTCATAGAATTTTCCGTTATAAAATTAAGTTCGAAGCTGTTCAATACTTCTTCATTACTTTTTTGTATGTCTTCATACATGACTGACGTCATAATTGCCAGATAAACTGAAAAATCATTTCTGGTAAAAATCCGGAGAAATAAAAAAAAAAGTCATTGTATTGAAGCAGGAAATTAAACATAAGTAAATAAAGTTTTAATAGGACGGTTGCATGATTGCGTCATTGACCTCTACCAGACTCCTTGCAAACTTTTTGTTGTTCACTGTTAGTTAATTATTACTAATTGTCTAACCATTCTCATGAGGGAATTCAGATTTATATAAGAAAGAAGCATCTTGGTAGTGGGAGTCAAATGATGACATTATGCAAACGTCCTAATACCCGCGCTTTCATAAGTTCAAATGAGAACTTATAACAAATTGTGGTAGTAAATATGGATATATTACCAAAGCGCCCCTCCAACTACTTAGTCACGCAATCCTTTATGGGCACCATTAGAATGAAATCCTCATCATAATAGACCTCTTTGGCTTGGGGTAATGTTTTCCCATTTCAGACCACGTGTCATTCCATTGAGAATAAGCTGCTTTGTTTGAGCTGTATCCACATTCATACAAATACAAATGGTACTCTATTATTCCGATCGGAAAGTTCCTGAAAACTCGCGATTTGGATAATATACTGTTCCCGCTCTTTTCTTTTTTTTCCGCGTTAGACGCATGAGCAGCAGTAAGGGGGACTCGCGATCGATGCCGTATATTTGCGGGTTTAACCCGGGGAATTACGAACGCGGGTACAGCAGATTTACGGGATTTCCCGCGGTGTGTCCCTTACTGCTGCTCTGTTGGGTACCGCAAACGGAGGTTAAGGTATTCTGTTGGATATACAATGCATGAATGTAAAGAGTTCGTAAACAACTTCTGCATAGTTTGCTTAGCACCTAAAGTTAACATACCTAAGCCCAAGGGTTTCTGGTGTTGTGACAAGAAAATGCAAATAGAAGACGACACGTTAGCACAGTGTTACGAATGTGGTAAGAATATTCGTAATGCCGTACCAAATGCTACCAAAGAGCAATATTACGCCAATGGAGGACGTAAGAAGACCCCATACAAGAGAATAAAATACTTCAGGGACTGGATGAGTCATATCCAAGGTCTTCGACCGGTATATCTAGACGATGAAGTATGGGAGGAAATCATAGACCACTTAGAAGAGCCAACCCCACAAAGTCTACGGAAGACATTGAAAAAATTAAAGCTAGGGAAATATTACAAAGCTATTCCCTATCTTTTGTCTGAAATTACCGGTAAGTCTATTCCCGAGGTTTCTGATATGAGCAGAGCTGAGTGGATGTTTTGTCGGTTGAATAAGGATATTCCTTATTATCCTGACGTAATTTACGAAATATTTTACAAAATAGACCCCAACCACCCCCTGTTAGGATGGATTCCGAGAAAATAAAAATGCAAAACTGGCGTTGCCAGAAACCCCACTGGGGAATGCATCGCGCAGAACACCAAGCTATCCCCAGTGGGGTTTTTTTGCATTTTGGGCTTACGGGGCTTATTTCATCCCGCGCCAGAGGCCCTCTAGTACATACACATATATCTTTCTTACGACCCACCAGAGGGTGAACTCCGGACAGCGTCCCGAGACACCCCCTGACTTTTCCAACTTTTCCTCGCGAAACCCCCCATCGCGGGGTTGAATCGCACTTTCTACCCCTCCCCCCACGGTTGCTGTGAGTGGGGGAGGCTTTTTTTTCACTCACAGCAACCGGTCCAAATGCATCTACAGCGAGGCTCGAACTCGGGACTTTAGGCCTCCCCAGCCCCAAAGTCCACGATCACAAGCGAACGCCAGACACATCTGGACGCTTATGTATGTGAAAATTATTATATTTAATCTGCATATTTTCTAGACTGACGTTCGATATGTAAATAGAATCCCGTCACGCTCTTTTCGAAGCAGATGTTTACTGAGCAAGCTTTCTTTGAAGCTCTTCTTTTGCCTCCTGGTAGATCTTTTTGCGAGATTCCTCGGAAAGATCTTTTACGATTGTTTTTTTATTCCTTATGTCCGTCTTTAATTTCTCGTATTTGTCTTCTTCGGCCAGAATAAGCGAGAATTCTACGTCGTCTATCTTTCTGTCACGCAAAGCCTTTGAGACAAGATCGGTAATAGTATTTACTTTAGCCCTAGATAGAGCTATTGTCGTGTCATGCTTGGATATTTTCGTGGATAGCTTTTTCATAATGCCCGTAGCAACAGCCGAAATGATACCACAAGCTGCCCCAACGCCGGCCAAAGGAACTCCAACGATTATTCCCGGCCCAGTAAGCGAAGTAGCAACGCCAGAGCCCGTTAACACAACAGATATGGATCCTGAAGTTATCGCAATCTTATGTAGCGTACTCCGGGCTCTAACGTACTTTTTTCTAACTTTTTCATAGTGTTTTGCCTGCCCTTCCAAGTAAGCCAGGATTAAGTTCGCTTTATTCAGACGAAAGTTTTCGGCGTTTAGTTCGTTAGGTGTAGTATAGGGAACATCTGGGTACAACTGAGGTGCTGATGGTATAACATCCATTATATATACTAATGTACGACGCTTTTGGGAATGATATTGAGGAGCAGCCACATCACGACAACCGGGATTACTGGAACTGGAGGGCCTTTAGGAAGATGTTTCCGCATGCAGACCCTAGTAAGTTCGAAAGGAGACCCGATGGGATTTACTATAACGGCTCTAGGATGTACAGCAACGAGGATTTGAAACCTACGCTGGTCGATCAGATAGACAATCAACTGAAGAATTCTGGTTATATCGAACATAAGCCCTTGCATGTCGAACCTAAACCTAGTTGGTCAAAGGAATTATTGCTTGGTACCGGTACTTATCCGATACCCGCGGTTTCATTTGATGAACATCCAAGTTTGGATTTGACATTGAACATGCGGATCTCTAACAACCATTCCTTTCCGTTAAAGGTGCGAGATATCTTCAAAAACGTGCCCATTAATCATACCACCGCTAAGGAATCTCATGAATGGTTAAGTGGTCCTAACATGCGTTATTGGCCGCAGCAACTAAACTTTGCGGTTTGGTGTGCCACTAGCGGCTGCGGTGTAAGTGCAAACTTGATGAAGAATTCAATATTCATGTTTCACTTCCACTTCACGGTTAGAAGAATACTGCATGAGATGGGCGTTACTGCATTACCGGGAGATGCTGCGTTCTATCCAAGGGATAATAAATACAGCGTGCCGGCTTATGATAGACTTTGTAAGGAGTTCGGTGTTGTAGGGAAGGATTTCCGATGCACTACCGATGCTAACAATGGTTTGGGGCACATTTGGGCTTATTGGGGGATTGGTGGGCACGAGCTAAGCAACAGGGAAGTTCATGCGCTGCAGTTGCGATGGAACACGGGATATCATAAGGAAACTCACGACAGTAGCACCTTCTTTGAACCAAACGCTAAGACCACTAAGGAAGTTAGAGACGGGCCTCTGTTTAAAGACGAGGGCGGTAAGTATGCAGGGGCTAACCCGCTGATTATTAAGATTACCAACGACGAGCAAACGAAGCAATATCTTAATTTCATACCCCCAGAAGGTAAAGGACTAACCAAAGCCGGCCTTGCCCGTTTGAACCGCAGCATAGAAGCTTACGTGTATTCTATCCTTGGAGCCCAAGTAAATACCCGATCAAGCATAGTGGGGAATACGGGCGCCGCAGAAGAGACGCGAGCCGAAGCCTTGATCTTATTCGAAAGTTCGATCTTGGAGGGCGACATTAGCAAGGGCGTACAGCGTTACCAACTAGCTATACAAAATTCTAAGGCGAGGTTGGACTATGCAGTAGCCCCGGGTTGTTGGTTAATGCCTAGTAATTTATCTATTAATACTGGTTCTGTAGTAGGATACAACAACAAACTTCAACGAGCTACTAAGGATATGAAGTTTGGGGTGAACGACGTGAACTCTGACACTCTTAGGAACATTCCCCATTTCGTGGAGAAGTCAAAAAAGTCGCATGAAACGAAGCTACCCGTAGTTAAGAAACCATCAAAGAAGGCCCTGCCTGCGATACCTGAGGAATATGACCATAACTTATTAAAAGCCGGCCTAGCAGCTGCAAGCATTGGTCTGAGTTATTATATATGGCGATGAACAACCCCTACGTAGCTGGAGTAGATTGTGTTTATACGACTTACACAGGCGAGAAAAAATACACCCAGGCGTCTTGGGTGGATGTTGAGGGCATGTCCGTGAATTTGAACTACTCAGGAAAGAAATTGATCCTTTGTAGTATTTGCATGGGCGCGAGCAGTCACGCCAACGTCGGCTTTAGGTTCCTGGATGACAACGGCGTACTGCAGCCTATGCGTGTGAAGACAAACAACAGGGAGCCTGTGCATTTCTCCGTAGAGCCGAACACCGACAGCGCTGAGAATTTATCGGTTTGGACTTTTCATATGGTCGCCGATTGCCATGGGAAGGTAAAGCTGCAAATGCGCGTAGATGACACCGGGAGCGTTTGCATAAATAGCATAGAAAATCAGAGAGATGAAAAATATAACCACGCAACCATTTGCACTCTTACGGTAATGAGTCTCTAGAAGCAAATTTATTTGCTGGTATATATGAACCCACATACTAAGGAGGATTCATTCCTTTATTTTCTGGAGGAAGATAGATACTTGCGTAATGCTAATTGGGTTGACACGGAATTGTGGGTGAAGGTTGGTGGGTTGGGATTGATTATGTGCACAATTTGTATTAGCGTAAGGGAGGAATATGGTATTGGATTTAGAGTAGTAGATGAGAATAACGATCCATTGTTACCATACAGAACACTGAAAAATACTAGACGGTCAGCTCATTTTTCATATGAACCGCCAAATAGTCTAGACGATATAGTACCAATAACCTTTCACATGGTAGCTAATTGTCAATACGCAAAGCTTCAGATCAATACTGACGCAACATCTAACGTTAATGTCGAAGTTAAGATAAACGCTGTTATTTCACAATCAGCTGCGCCAAGCGATTCTACTTTTAATCATATGACCATTTCTACTATGACTGCCATACCGCTAGTTCCGCATTATCAAGGCGGTGCGAATACTATCTTTACTTATCCCCAGTCGAGGATGCCTCGGGCGCCCGACGACGATTATAAGCCGCCAGTAAAATACTCGGACAAGATCAACCCTTCATCTTCTTCAGGAGTACCACCCCAATAGCGACGACTAATATCCAAATGTTATTCCCCACGAACTTCAACAGTTCTCCGCCGGCCCTAAGTGCCAAGGAAACAACCGAACCCAGCAGCCCAGGAAGACCGGCTGCCATCTTTTTTCCCAAGTCCGTCAGTCCCTTACCTAATTTCTTTACGCCCGCGCCTGTAGCCTTAAGGGAGCTAAGGATAACTCCTACTACGCTCGAAATAGCAACCGCAAATGCCAGCGGAACACCATACTTCAAAAGGGCTCTTTTTACCTTTTCCTTGGTGGTAAGCCCTAATTCTTTCTCCAACTTCTCCTTTTCCACCCGCAATTCCGCAAGGCGTACCTCTAGATTTTCTATTTCCTTTTGAGCTGCCTCCTTTTCTTCCTCAGGGCGTTCTTGATCTTCGATTACCCCCCGCTGTCGTTCTATTTCATACTCTAAGTCTTTGATGGCTTGATCTTTCTGTTGAATTTGATCTGTTTTTGCATTGATTTCAGACATTAACATTCGCCTTTCTACCAAGGAGTCAGACATTTCAGCCCGCAGGTTTTCGCTTTTTACGTCCAACGCCTGCAGGGTGAGATCAAGATCCTTTTGTAATTTATTCCTTTCACGTCGAATCTCATTCCTTTGGTCTACCAGATCCCTTATGTCTTGCTCTTTGAATTCGACCTCCCTTCTATGTGCGTCGGCAAGCCGCTGGTTTTGCTTCATGTATTCTTCCTCCCTTTCTTCCAACGTTTCCCGCAGTGCTTCCACCGAGGCGCCTGAGTTTTTAGCTTCTTCTAAGTCCCTTTGTGCTTTATCTCTTTGGCGCAGGGTTTTATCCAACTGGTTTCTCATTTCTACCATTCTTTCGTTGCCGAACTTCTTTTCAGCATCGGCAAGTAGCTGACCTTGCTTTGCATATTCTTCCTCCCTTTCTTTTAACGTTTTTTGCAGTTCGATTGCGCGTTTTTCTAGCGCGACCTTTTCGTTCAGGGCTTCCAGCCGTTCTAACATGCTTCTAGTAGCCTGCTGAAAGCCTTTTAATCTTAAGACGTCGCCCCTAACGTCACCATTCTCATCAAAGAGGGGTTGCGGTTTCGTCCAGCGGTCTTTGTCGGGAAATCTTAAGTCTTGGACGCTTATGAGGACTTTGTTTCCCTTTTCCGTGAGCTTTACGTCGTCAACGTCAAAGTGGGAATAGCGCTGCGTTAGCTCTTGCTTTGCCCACTCTACGGTTTCCCGCGCGGCTGCTTCCGGCTCGCCCATGTTTTGAAGCTCTATGTGCTCACGCGGAAACGCGTACTCGCGTGCTTTGGGATGTCTTAGGGCCTTTGCAATCCTATCCCTTAGGGAATCGTCGACTTGTTGGGTGGGAAGCAGCGGTTCTTCATCACCGTCGTTAATGTCAGCCTGACCTTCCTCAGTGGTGGGATCGAAGTCGGGGTCTGTTCCTTCTACTTCCATTATATATGATAAGCTCAAAGTTAAATCCCAACGTATTACCTAAGCAGGTTGGCGGGCTGAAAGCAGAACGCACCTTTCACCGGGTCACATTCACCCCCAGCAGCGCAAAGCCAGGGGAAACCCTGTACGTAGGCGTGCCCCGCCTAACGGATAACCTAGTCTTAGTTCCTGGCACCTTGGCGTTAAGGTTCGACCTAGCAATACAACCAAGCACCAAGGACAAGCGCTATACCGTCAATAACGTGGGTAGGAACCTCGTTTCTAAGATGAGAATCAAGTTCGCAGGGGAATCCCTCTTGGATTTGAATAGGTACGACCTGTACACCACGTATAAGGATCTGTGGCTAACAGCCTTTGACCGTGCACAAAAGATAGAGCAGGGAATTGGAAGCGTTATTCTTCGTAAGCTTCGCAGCGATACTAACCCCGCGCCTACGGACTCCAGTGGAGCAACCGCAGTAGCAGACGCAACAAGGGTAAAGACCGCCTATGGTAGCAAGTACGTTATCCCTTTGGATTTCGAAGTAATTACGAGTCATGGTGTGTACTACCCCAGGCAGTTATCCGAGTTACAGTTTGAAGTAACCTTGGCGGACACTACGAACGTCATAGGAGGAATGGACAGCGCAATTAGCGGAGCCGTGGATCCCTATTCTATCACCAACTTAGAGCTGCAGTATGAGACCGTGTACAGCGAAGAGCTGGCCCGTAGCGCCGGTATGGAATATAGTGCCGGAAAGGCATTCCTTTACGACCACGTAGTGATGTATAAGACATTTAGCTTCCTGGATAAGACGGATGAGGTTATTAACCAAAGTATTAACCTCCCCCGAAGAAGTCTCACGGGGTTGATGTTGGTGTTTGCCAAACCCTACGAAGCCGGCAAGCGCGACTCCGAAGCCTTTCACAACCCCAACATTACTAACGTAGGGGTCAACATAAACGGCGTTCCAAACAAGGTCTACTCCCAGGGGATAAAGCCCGCAGACGTGTACAGAGAGGCCATGCGCAAGTTTGGCGACCAAATTAGCCCTGAGGAATTCTTTAAGGACAAATATGCGCTGTGGATTGACATGCGCACCATTAACGACGAAGACCTACATGGCCAGGGTTTACGTCTAGTAAATACGCAGGATGGCATAACATTGGAGATCAAGCGCACCAAGAATACCTCCGCGGGCGACGGTGATAGGATAAACTGCTACGTCTTCGTCGTGTCTGACGCGCAACTGAGCGTAGAAATGAATCAGCTAAAGAGCGTTGCCTATTGATCCACTCGCTCATCCTTTTGATAAAAAATATCCCTTACGTATAATATGCTTCGCGTATTCGAAAACAACGACACCAAACTGCAATGCATAGTGCAAGGCGAAACTTTGTACTTCAAAGCGAAGGAGGTGGCTTTGGCGTTGGGCTATGAGCGCCCTAGAGATGCAATTAGAGCACACGTATCTGAGAAATACCAGAAAAAATGGGTTGATCTACAAGGGGCTGCGAATCACCGCTCCTTTACTACGCAACCAAATGCCGTGTTTATATCCGAACCTGGTTTGTACGAACTGATATTTAGCTCCAAACTACCCAAAGCTGTGGAGTTTCGTGATTGGGTCTTTGAGGAAGTCCTACCCGCGCTAAGGAAAACGGGTAAATATGCAATAGAAAGGCGGTTTGGCGGCCCAAACAAGTTAGTATTCAAGATCGAAAATGAAGCCGACCTACACGCGAAGGTCGTCGACTACACACGTAGGTTTTACCCCGATTTCATCATAGCGCCGGGTCTTGGCGAACTTCAAGATTCAGACAGCAAGCGAATAACCTGCTGGCGAAAAGGCTACCAAGCCGGTCAACCCGACCTTTTAATCCTAAATGCGCATAAGAAATACCGCGGGTTGTGTATTGAGTTGAAAACCCCAAAAGGAAACGGCGTCTTATCCGCGAAGCAATCTAAGAAAATCTCACAGCTTGACGTAAATGGTTACCTAACGATGGTTAGCAACGATTACGACATTATCTGCCGTGCCCTGATGGATTACGCGGATGGCATTCGTATTCCCTGTAAGGGCTGTGTAAAGCGGTTTAAGTCCTACGCCACTTTGAAAACGCACCTAAAGATATTCCATAGGTATAATGAAGCTCAGCTTGACTCACTGGCGTGATCTTGTCCACGGTAAAGCATACGAAATAAAAAATTACGTCGTCTTCGAAGACATCGACCGTTTACGGTTAGTCCTCAAAGACTTAGAAGGCAAGGAATATTCCCTTTGGGCGCCGGATTGCGTGCGGTACGTAATTCAGGGCGAGGAATTCACCCACTTACGCAGCTATGGTAAGGTAAATGGCCGATGGAAGTTTGACATTGAAAGAAGAGTCACTCCATCTCCTCTTTGTAGTTAAGCGCGTCTGCTAAAGTCCGCTGCGCTTTAGGATCCGCGGAGCACCAATGCCCCACAAAGGATCCTTCGGAGAATACCCTGTCGCAATGAAGGCAGGTGTATTTTTTACGCGGCGGCTTACAAGGGGTAATGCAGTCGGCAGGTAGTTCGCAAGTAATACAGTCCATATATTGAAAGGGCGATTAGGAATCCTCCCAGAAAGGCAGCTGCGTAGGCTAGCATATACCTTTAAAAGGGGTCCTTATTTTTATTGTTGTTTTGTTAAATGTTGATGATACTTAACAAACAACAATAAAAATAAGAATGGGATTTGAGACTCTTTGCACAAACCCTATCTTACTATTTTAGTTCCCTTCCTAACTTCTACGGGCTTTCCTTGCCACCTCGTTACTGGCATGCCAAGCTTCGAAGCGATCTAAGTACTCTTTAAAGCCGCCTTGACCCTCATACAAACACTGCCAAATATGTTGACCGCTCCTTTGACAGCCGCAGCGCTCACAGTTGGCCTCCCAGTACTCTCTATTTTCCCACCTTACACCTTCTACGAGGTCAAACTCCGCAAACGTTTCGTCTATTTCTTTCTTCCTTTGCGTTAACTCTTTCGTGGTGTCAACCGGACAACATCGGGCGGCAACGTCACCGTGCTCCTCACATGCTACGCCCAGCAGATCGTAATTACCAAGGCATCTATGTCGGTGCCAGGCGTCGGTAACGTCCTCGTCGCAGCGCACGCATACGTTCTTTAAACAAACCCTTCTGCTACGATGGTACTCCAACGCCTGCGCGCTGCTAAACTGCTTATCACAGTCCTCGCAAACGGTAACGTTGTTTACTTCCTTACTGCATACCCGTCTTTCGACGTGATATTGCAATCTTTGCTTGCTGCTGAACTCCCTTTCACATTGCTTGCACTTCATTATAACTAAGTGTTATTTAAGCCTTATAAGGGATACTTAATAAAGTCCTGCACGCTTTCTTTCGCCCAACCGGCCATCGTCAAAAGCGCACCAAACCGTTTTGCGCGCTTCAGACCGCACATTTCATCGTACAATTCCTGCACGCGCTCCTTTAACCGATCGATCTCCTCCCTTTGCATTTCTATGGTGTCTCTTTTATCTTTTGCGTCGGTGGCAATCCTTCTTACTGCGTCCACTGGGTCCATCGTATATATAATGGATCCGAACCATATTCCCTGCAATGCTCTGATAGTAGGACCCACCGGCTGCGGCAAAACGCAGTTCGTCGTGGAGCAGCTATTAGGACCCTTTAGATACCGCTTCGACTATATCGTGCTATTATGCCCCACCTACGTGAATAACCGCACCTGGACGGGCATAGGAGTGAAAGATGACGACTTCTTCGTAGATATCTTAGACCCTAACGAGTTATCCAGCCATTTGAAGTTCTGGCATAAGCAATTCCCTAAAGATACGCAGACGCTCCTCATATTGGATGACATTGCCTGTGGGGACGACGTAAAAAGACGCACTTCCGAGCTCGTTAAACTCGCCTTCAGCGGTAGGCATGACAATATCAGCGTTTGGTTGCTTTCCCAGCAGCTTACCAGTGTCTCTAAGCCTTTTAGGGAAAACATAGGTTCACTTGTCGTATTTTATACTCCAAGTAAGTCTGACCTGGAAACCATCTTAAGCGACTACGGCGGTGAGATATCCAAGGAACAGTTGCATGAATACATGCGGCACCTAAAAACGCACCAACATTCCAAGATGATCTTCTCTTTGAGGTTTCCCTACACGGTTGGAATCTATGATTCCTAATGTATATGGACATTGAGCAGCTCTTAGATGAAGTCCCCACACAGTTAGATGAAAGTAACCTTAAGGAACAACTTAACATCCTTGTGTCTTCTGGGAAGTGTAAAGAAATGATAGGTAAGGAACTTACCCATGAGCAGGTTAATAAGCTGTCCGACGAGGAAGTTAAGAAGTTCCATAAGAGGTACGAGGCCGCCCTTGCAAGTAAGACCACCGACGCCGTAGCAGACTCCGCTATCCGACTTGCCACTAAATTGCTTGGACTTGCGCTGCCCATAGACGACGTGGAGCAACTACGGAAGGACATAAGCGAGGACTACGTTATTGCTCAAGAACTTAAGATAACCTGCGGGTGGTTGTCTTTGAAGTGCGGTAAGTTAATGGCAGTCGCCTCTGCGGCACTTCACGTAGCTCAGCATGTCGACTTGAAGGAGGTACTAGGTTCCTTCGGAACATCTTGGAAGGACTTCAAGAAGGACAGAGAAGTCGAAAAGGTCTTCCAGGCGGCACTTGCTGAGGTACCTGATCAAGTCGCCTCAAGTACTTAGTCAAGTCGTTGTCAAGTCACCTCAAGTACTTAGTCAAGTCGTTGTCAAGTCACCTCAAGTACTTAGTCAAGTCATTGTCAAGTCGTCATCAAGTTACTTATCAAGTCCTTCAAGTCCTTAGATATAAATGAGTGAACCAGAGTCGAAGGCAGAGCAACCTCAGGAGGAGCAGAAGATTACCAAGGCTAAATCTCCAGGCAGAGTTGCCGCGGGGAAGAAGCTCGCGGAGATGAACAAGAAGAACAAAGCCAAAAAAGAAGAAAAGGTGGAGGACGAAAGCGAATCCTTTATTAATCCTGGGTACGTCATTGGCGCGATAGGAGTTGCTATAGCAGCAGGTAGCCTTTACTTTCAATGGAAGGCAACGAAAAAGGTAGGACCACCAACATATCACGCGCCCGTGCACGCACCTGTGGAGCCGGCTGTTAGAAAAAGTAAGATCCCTGAAATGGAGTAAATTTATCACCACGTGCCGTGGCGACCTAGATTTTCCTTCTCGCTTTGTAATATAATGTCAACCGCGTTATTGAAAACTGTTGAAGAGGCAGCCATTATTACTTCCATCGTTGCGGGTATTGGTTGGGTAGGTAAGAAAGTGCTCAAAGAAGACTTTACTGAAGACCCAAGCAAGAGCTTCGCTAATTTTGCTAAAATGACCGCTGCCGTAGGCGGGGCTATCATGGTAAAGGATTACCTACGGAAGGAAAAGTACATTCCTTATGTATAAATGGCTAGCGTGGTCGTAGGTGGAGTCATTGCAGCTTTAGCATTCACTGGAGCTAATTATGGCGGTCAATATTTGGATAGATTAGTTAGAGGTGATCGCAGCGGAGATTTGGCCGCCGAAAGGAAAAGGCATGATTTAGCGCTGGAGAAATATCAAAGGGACGTGGCAGCTTGGAATGAAAAAAGACAAGCTTACAGGGATTGGTTGGACAAGAACTACCAAGACAAAATGCAGGCGGATAAGAACTTCGAAAATACAGACTACGCCTTTAAGCTCTATGCGCAAGCACACCCCGACTTTAGAATGAGAAAGCCCCAGTTTAAGAATTACTACCAGCCTTCTAAGAAACAAAAAGACAATGAATTGGTCTTTGTAGGAGTCGCAGGGCTGGCGGGAGGCGTGGCTTTGGCGTATCTGCTCTGAGCTGCGCTCAGATCACTAGAAGGGGACTTGTCTCCTGTAATATATGATCGTCTTTTTGGAAAGCGACAAGAATGACTTTACCACTTACTTGAATCCCCCCATCAAAGCCTGTAAGGTTCGGTTGGTTAGTTGCTCTTTGTACAATTCTTGGTATAATTTGATTAATGGCTTTGTCATCGGAACTTCCGGCACCAAACCAAAAATACCAGATTCCCATTACACCCCTATAACACTGGCTAAGGAGCTAGCAAAGCATGGATATACTCTTACCACAGGATTACCCCATGAAATGAAATTCAAGAAAAATAGTGGGAGCGCTAATTTGAAGGACAGTTCATTGGTAGAACTCCTGGGTCTTACTAATACCACGATAAATAGCGGCAGTACATATGATGTGAAATGGAAAGTCGCATCCTCTTACGAAGTCTATTGCGACTTGGTCAATAGTTACAACAATGGGGAAAAGTCTTCTCTTATGTCCAAGTTTCTACCCAAAGGTAATCCATTTGACCCAGTAGAATACACTCCCATTTCTTTGAGCTATGACTTGTCTCATTTGGTAGAAAGCATAAACATCACCATTAAAGTGGACGGAGAGACGGTGGATTTCAACGGGCGAAAGATCAATCTTGTTTTATCCTTCGCTTGAATCAAGCGAAGCGCGATTCTATTCATATAATGGGTCGAACAGAGGACAAACTTAAAAGGATTTACTATGGGCCTGAAGGCTATTGGAAAGGAGCGTCGGCCATCAAGAAACTTGCGACCGCGGCCAGGGTATCAGAAGAAACGGCTAAGAACTGGTTGAAAAAACAAACCATCTGGCAGGTTTATCTTCCCGTGCCCAAGTACATTCCCAGGCCCAGCTTCACCGTAAATACCCCCAATGAAGTTCATCAGGCGGATTTGCTTTTCTTGCCGCACGATAAGGTGAGAAAAAAGACCTATAGGTACGCTTTGACCGTAGTTGATATCGCAAGCAGATACAAGGACGCCGAACCCATAACCAGCAAGGATTCTGGGGAAGTCGCAGAAGCCCTAGGTAGGATTTATAAGCGCGTTTTGAAATGGCCTAAGCTGCTGCAAGTGGATGCGGGAACGGAGTTCATGGGCGTGGTTACTAAGACCCTGAAAGACCACAGCACTAAGATTAGGAGAGCCGAAGCAGAGTACCACAGGGGTCAGAGCATTGTTGAAAGATTCAACAAGACCCTGGCCGAGCGTCTCTTTGGGTACCAGTATTGGAAAGAGCTGGAAGATCCCTCCAAACGCAACAGGGAATGGACTCAGAGGCTCCCCCAGGTCGTCGCTGCTTTAAATAACGAGGCGGCCAGGGCTACGGGAATGAAACCCAAGGATGCCATAAAAAAGAAACACGTGGAACACAAGTCCTACGTCAGAAGTTCGAGGGCGGTCGGACTGAAGGAAAAAAAGCTCCCCCGCAACATAGTGGTCAGATACCTCTATCAGCCGGGGGAACTCGAAGGTGGCAGTAAGAGAGCCACGGATCCTAACTGGTCTTTGGAAACGTATGAGATTTCGAAGTCCGTCACCAAGGAAGGGCAGCCCGTGTTGTATTACCTAAATGGCCCAAGTCGCGGATTTGTCAAGGAAGAACTGCTCATGGTCCCCAAAGACTCAGAGTAATGCTGCTCCACGCGCCCGATTACACTCTAGGCATGTCAGCCTTACGTTGCCTCTGCAATGCCCGCGTTTATTATTTATGCGATCCACGGAGAACTGCTGATCGTCATTTGGGTCAAACCTCCATAGTAGAGGTATGTTACACTTGGCACACCGCGCCCCTTTCTTATAGACGTCGTCCACGCATAGGTCAAACTTTATCCCCGCATAGCGGGGATCTTTGCTCTTTTCTTCGTCGTGCCGCTTGTAGCGAAGGAGTTTCTTGGCGATATTCTCCTTAGCTACGTCTTCTGGGGTGCGGTCGTAACGCAATTGCGGACCCCAGGCTCTTTTTAACTGTTTGGCATACTCCACACGGCTTACGGCGGTGTAGATAAGGTTGCTCCAACACAGCCGCTGGTCTATGATCCACAGCGTTTCTTTTATGGTAAGCCCTTGCGCGCTGTGGACTGTCATGCAGTAACCTAAACGCCAATCTGGATGGGAGGTTATTTTTTCCACCTTTTCTATGGGTACCCAGGCTTTGTCATACGTTACTGCGTTCTGCAGTTGGATGTCGGTACCAGGTACCCAGACGTCTCTTTTTTGCATGCGGGTGTCGTGGGGTTTGTAGCAAACAGGTACGGGATGCGTAGGGAAGCGCTCTCGGTGTATATTTAGCAAATCCTTTTGTATGCGAGACTGTGCTGCGCGTTTGCTGCTCAGCACCAGATCCTTTGGATGCCATGTGTAAAGGAAGTCCTCGTATTTCTTCGCTCGTACGCGTTTGCGCAGTGTCTTGCATTGCTCGGCATCACTAAGGCCCCTTAATTCCGCCTTCAGGTTTCTTATTTGATCCTTACTGCGGTAATCTGTGTTGATTTCCTCCGCATGGTCTACGAAATCTTTCAGCCATTCGTGGGGCATCTCTCCGGCTATTGGAGGAGGCTGGCAGGGATCTCCGGCGAATATTACTTGACACTTTCCACGGAGGAACTCTACGAATTCTTTGAGGATTTCCAAAGGCACGGTGCAAATCTCATCCCAAAGTATCACCGGAGGTATGTCGTGGATGGCTTCAGGTACCCACTTTTGGCCATTCCAACGGAAGAAGCTGTGGTACGTTTGAGCGTCGTGGCCCATTTCGCAGAGTTCTCTTTCCAAACGATGTGTTGGCGTTAGCACCTTTATCTTAGGAAAGAGTTCTAACACGCGCGTAGTTTTACCGCTGCCGCCGGTACCATAGAGGTAAGAGAAGCGTTGGTAGGAAATAGGGTCCGCAACTGAAGGTAGAGGCTCTTTGGTAGGCGTAATGGAACCGCGGGTGTGTTCTCCGTGATATTCTACACGTGCCCTCCAAGACCTTATCTCCTCATCTTTGACGCGCCATTGGCCACTTTCTGCAAGTTCATCGGCAGTGTAGAATTCCTTCATCTTTTCCAACACGTGCGGTTTCACGTATAAGGAATCCGTGGCTACGCGGGGGATATCTTCTTTGTCAAATCTTAACAGCATCGCTAATAGGTTAATGTGCGCATATGCGAGCATGCTGGCACGCAGATGGTAATACTGCGGTCGATGGTCCTGGTAATAACACAGCGCATTCCATTCGTGTAGTTTATCGTCGACAAGGTAGTCCCATTTCTCTACAGACACCATCGTTCCTTTGTCATGCGCGCGCTTGATGAGGAAGCTTAGCTCGCCTTCGTCCGTTATCAGGCGCCGCTGCATATGTTTTTCACCTTCTTTTGCACCCTGTGTGAATTTGCCTATGACCACCCGCGCTGTGGGGTTATGCTCCGGTAACCATTGCGTGAAGGCGCTGTGACAAAGTATGGCTTCATGCGCTGTGTATTTTAAAAGTTTGCGCTCTTCAAAGAACTTCAATAGGGGCACCGGTATCCATTCTTTCTCCTGCAGGTGCTTCCCATACCACGCATAGATTATGGGGTGCAGACCCGCTGCTAATTTCCAGGTGGTCAACCGTACAAACCCCGTTGCTGGGGCGTCGTAGTGACCATCCAACGCAACACGAAAGAATTGCGAGTCTGGATGCCCGTATCTATCATAATATTCCTTACAATCCCCCAGGCCTTTGAAGCTTGCGGGGTAACAGTGTTTCATATCCAGCGACACGTATTCGTCTTCATCGTATTCCATGTTCCACAGACCGCCGTGGCCGTGTTCTACGCAAGCTTTAGCTATGTCTTTGAACTCCTCCGGCGTGGATTTCCACCCGTTTCTTTTCTTTGCGGCTAAGAAGTCCAAACTGCGACTGCTAAGCACTTCGTCAGAGAAGTCTTCTCCTAAAGTCTCACAGGCGCTTTGAATGCGCAGCTGTTCCACTTCAGGACGATACAAAGTACCATCTTGGGTCATAAATTGACTTCCCTCCGCATCCATTAACCAAATAGAATTCTCGTGCATTAGTTCTGCAAGCGGCGACTCCTTGTAAACGCGCGTCTCCTTCTTCTTTGGGAACCTTAACTCCCTCCACGCATGTGCGTTATGCTGGTAAATTACGATAGGCGCACCCCGGCCCCCATACTTGTGCGTCCCGGAGTAAATGAAGCCGTCGGTGATGTCTTTCACGTGTATGCGCCTTTCTAAAGCAACCTCTAACTTCTTGATGTTTTCAATGGTGGCTCCTGCCCTACGAGTAGCATGCTCCCATTTCCTGATGGCTTCTCTTCTCTTCAACGTAAGCTTACCTCCCCTAGAGGAATCCTCGAAGAACTCTCTAACTAACTTACCCACGCAGTTACCCGGATGCCGCATTGGTTTGAGCTTCTTAACGTCCGGGTTCTTAATTTCATACGCACCGTAAATAACCACGGTGACCGGGTAAGCAACTTCGTAGAACAACATGTGGATGCCCACCAGCGCCCCAGGACGCGTGTCCTTGTTTAAAACGAACAGGTCCTTCCTGCCAGACGCCCGTATTGGATTCCTGCCCTTTTCTATTATCCACTCGCCGTCTAAATACTTTATAAACGTCAACTCCAGGCGGTAATTACCTTCGGGCATTAAGTCAATTATCCTTTCTGCTCTTTCCTCGCTCATCGTCTCATCTGTATCTCCCTCCATAAACGTTGTGAAGGCAAAGTCGGCGTCTAAGCGGTCCAGCACCTGAGTTCGCAGTCGGCGCACAGTCTTGTTACTAATGCTTTTGATGGTGTCCATCTATATCTAAGGAATATTTTATCCTCCGTTTGCGACACAAATATTTTAACCTTCGCAAACATAGCAGCAGTAAGGAAATCTTCGCGCAACATATAACAGAACACGGGTAATTCCCGCGGGGGACGCTAGTGCATAAACACGGGTAATTCCCGGGCGATTCCGAATGGTGATCGCGAGTCCCCCTTACTGCTGCTCGCATGAATATTCAAATTAGTTCCATACCAAATCGAGGCTAACCCTGTAGAACAGAGGATTTGAAAATGGAGTAGTATTGTAGCTTATATATTATAGGCTTTGCACCATCACGTGATGGCAGCCATGACAGGAGGCAGGAGCAATCGTATCTGGTCTAATGTGATTTACATGAGAAAGAATTCAGTTTCCCAGGGGAAAACGACTCTATTGTTGTGCCTACCGTTATGGCTGCCATCACGTGATAGTGCAAAGCCTCTATGTTGGCTGTATTTTTTTTGCTCGAATGCGAGGTTAATGAGAGAAAACTGTCTATTCTTGGGGTGTATCATCGGTAACGTCATAGACGCCTTTTTGGTTGACAGCAACACAAAGCATTCCTCATTAGCTTCTCTTGTTAAATCAAACAACCTTTCGGCTGTTTCAATTCATTGTTATTTATATTTTGAGATTTTGAGTCATCTGGTTGCATTCCAAGGTTGTCGTTCAAGACGAAGTTCTTATGCACGAAAACCATTCACCAGCCAACGTGATGATGTTCTTCATTCACGTGCAACTAGCTTGTTCCACTCATTATTTTGATTGAGTGGACATCCTTTGCTATCGTGATTGGTTGAAAGGATACCGCAATTAAGGTGAGTAACGGATTGCTAGAATGTTTTATTCTATTATTGTATTCTGAATTTTTTTTTGTTCTGAAATTGCCAAAATTTCTGTATGAATATCTTACTCTTTTGAGCAATAAAGTTATCTCAGATGTTCAAAATTTTGACATACCTCAAGTCATAAGGATAAAAATATCCCCAAAAAATCCATTTTCCTCAGTTCAATTATTCATAACACCGTTCCTAGTAATTTGTCTTAATCGAGAATTATCTAAACATCGCGCAAGTGGTACTACTTTTGCTAAATACCAATTATTAAGACAGTGATATACCGTATTCATGTCTCCATGGGGGAATATTTAGTCCAACTCGTTTTCTTTTACCTTGAATTATCTTTACTAATTCTTGTAATGAGGACAACAATGCATGGTAGCTTATCTGTACCATAGTTGTTCATTATTAATTCTTAGTTTTTAATGGATCGTAGTTTTGAATGATATCGTTGTTTACAAAGACAAAAAAGGGGCCCTGTCCTAATTTGAGGTCACACATGCTGATTAAGAAGCCACTTCAAAAAATAAAATAAAACAAAACAAAATATGAAAAATATAAGTACAGACTAAGTTTTTTTTTTTTTTCAAATGTTTTCCCGTTTACTCTCAGCTGCAAAGCCAATGCCAACTCATGCAATGCAAAAGAAAAAAAATTAAAAAATCTTAGTCAAATTGTAGAGAAGTCTCCCCAGTGAAAATCATCTCTTATCTTCGCTAACTCCCCATCCTTCTTAATTTTCATAAGCAAGTTAATGAATTAGCCAATGAAAAACCCCTAGCTTACCACGCAAGAAGCATTAAAAAGAAATGACCAGTTTTAAAAACAAAAAACCGAACAATGCATATTTTAGCATTATTAGGATAAAACACAGTCTACAAACAATGAAATAAGCCCTAATTTTGATTCTTGATTTTTGGGTAACGGCTATTCCAAAAACCTCGTAGAGGCTTTGTTATTATTAACTTCAACGGTTTTTGGCGGGAAAACCGATAATTCTTTAAACTATTCAGCTAATAATATAACTCAATTCTAAGGCCAGAAACACCTGCTGAATATTAACAGCATTTCATAGACAAGCTCCTTTGAAAGACGGTTTTTGTGGAAGAAACTAGAAGTTTAAATCACACTTATTGAAGCAATTTTAGCGTAAAATTGTATTATAATTAGTCATGGCTTCGAGTTTGGATATTTGGAGTGTTTCTTTAGAGATATATTCGTGTATCGGTTGAGAAAATCTTTAGTATAATCTTCATTTAAACGTCTCTAGCCGTTTCGTCTCCGCGATGAAATAACAAGAAACACCGCCAAGTTCAGACGATGAATTGCCTCTCAGTACATTGGATTATTCTCTTTTGCTTCTCTATCTCGTTTTGGGGGATCTTTGGTGAAGGTAGGTTTATAAACTATGTGGCAACCATATAGCGTTTTCCGTTACTTTGGGATATTTTTTTTACGTTAAAAAACTACAACCACATTCCAAATTCATATTTTCGAAATTCGAAATTATACCAATGTTTACAAAACAGTGCTAAAGAAAAAGCTTTAAAAAATAAGCACTTATGTATTAACGTAAATTCTTTTTTTCACAATCACTGATTGCTTGATATCTACCCTCTGATTTTGGAGCAGAAGTTATGTTTGCTATGTTATTACGTTAGCTTTAAAAAAACTCTTTTCCACAAGAGGGGTTTTAACAGAAATAATTTATAGTCAAAAACATCGATATTTGTCGCTGAATTTCATTTAATTATTCAGAATATATTTACTTTACTTATGGCTCTACATTTTATTATCAAATAAAAGTGAGAAGAAGAAGAAAAATCAGCATTTTCTCATTTATCATAAAATAGGATAATAAAACATTATTTTTCTTTTCTTTAAAGAAGAAAGATTTAATTGAATGTTTTAAGCTAGAGCTGAGCCCTTTTTTTTATACCGAATAACACAAGGCTGTGATAAAGTTTTTCAGTGTTTGAGCTAGAATCTAAAATTAGGTAATTTTCTAAAACAATATCGCTTTAAAAGTGATTTTTGTTTGAATATTTTGTAGCTTTTAACAATTATTTGTTTATATAAAAGATATAATATAAACTTTATGTTGTACAAATTTGTTAAGCCATTTTAATCCTCGTACGAAAAGTCAAGCCGAGTTTCGGAGAGAGATTTTGCTTAGCGATAGTGATATTCATAACATTAATCTAGCTCTACAACTAGTAATATATAATACCACCTCTAGACTGAACAAAAGAATGATGGAAAAATATTCAAATTACAACTGGGCGAATTGAAAAATGATCTTGACAATTTACTATCTTTTTAGACCCAAGAATACTAATATAAGCATTTGAGATTCAAAGTCACAGCGTTCTTCTCCCTATAGTGTCTACCAAATATAAAAACTTTGCTTTCAAACATTTAACAGCAGGTTGTTGGTAGCGAATACGGTTATATTTTGACACAACCATAACCTCAAATCTTGTGGACAACGTACCGTAAATGGTGATAAATATCTGTGAAATTTGAAGTTCACTAAACGTTAACCTTGGGAGTCTTATCGAACGGTTATCATGGAGCTAAATTATTTTAGTTATCGGAATAACTACAGGCTTTTTAAACTCATTGAAATAATAATTGCCATCAATTTGTAGTACTAGATAAGCTTAAAAATAATCCATCGATCTTCTACTAGCTTAAAAGTTTATAAATTCTTAACAAAAAAAGTAAAAACTTTAAAAGCCTTCGAATATATAAAATATCAAGAAAAATTTTTTTTAATTTTCTGTGTTCCAGATTTCTGTCTTATACTTTTTAAAAACTATTATTATTATTGTTATTATCATTATTTTCCCAATATTTTGATAAGCAAACAATTAAAACAACAGGTCCGCAAACAGCGATTTCAAATGCTTCCCACATATATATATATATATATATATATAACGGGTTTTTCATAACTTATTTTTATTGACTAAGGTCATCAGAGACTTTAATTTATTCAAAAATGGCGAGTAACTTCTGGCGAAAACAAAACTGCAAATTCATTTTTTTGGCCGCCGTTAAAGGTGACAGATGAACGAGAAGAAGAACATTCAAAAAGAAGAATAAAGAAGGTTGAACAACAACAAAAAAAGTTTTTGCGACCGCTTAGAATTCTAATAAAATAAAAGCTAAACGCTTGCCACCAAGTTTATGAAAACAAAATGGTTTCATTAAAATTAAGCAACTTGGCGGAAAACAACAGAAGGCTTGTTATCATTTTTCTTTGGGCAGAGAATTGCTAAGGAAACTGCGAAATATCGAGACCTGACCGCCCGTGTACATGTTAGGCTGGACAATACAACAATACTAAGAAATAATAATTAATCCGAGTGGCAAGGGAGGCGTAGCAATAAATAGTTGGCCTTTATTAATTTCCCCACAGTGAGTCTTAAGGTACTGACACACGGTGCAACATTGCATGCAACATTGCACGAAACCGGACTGTTGCAGCGTGCGTCTACCCCAAACTTGTTGCACGCAACGTTGCATGCAACAAATCTGAAGTTGAATCGCGATCTACTCTTGCAACATTGCGCGCAACAAATTTCATCATGTGAACATAGCTGCAACATTACCTGTAACATTTTGAAACTTCCAGCCAATCAGCTTGCACCAAATTTATGACTGCTGACCAAATGTCTTAACATAGCAGGCTGACACAAGCGATGGGGCATGATTTTGTTGTTACAATGTGTGTCCCCCCGGTTCAAATTTGTTGCTTGCAATGTTGCGTGCAATGTTGCACCGTGTGTCATCACCTTTACAGGATGCGTCGCTGGTTCCAATCCTGCGGTCGCCACATGTGAAAAGAGTTTGTTTGATGTGTTGTTCTCTCCTTGCCACGAGAGTTTATTTTCTGGTTGTCCAGTATTCCTCCATCCTCAAAAATCAACATGTGAGTTGAGAGTTGTGTGCTTAAACCATTACTAATGTAGTGGTCGTGAGTGTGCAGTATGTCCATACTCACACTTTAGCCTCTGGCTAGGAAGACTCGGCAACGATTCCCCCTATCATGACGTAAGATAAAAAGACTTTTTCAGGAAGGGCAGTTCAATTCATTTCTATGATTTGTCGACTGCGACACCATAAGCAACAAAGAGCTGCATTATTGTCTTCAGAAAAAAGGTGCGATACTTATTCAATCTTTGATATCACTTGGAATTCTCTCCACAGATATCATCAGTCAGTCTGAAATAGTGCAGAAGTTGGAGGACGTGCTGTTTGAGAGTTACAACCGTGATGTACTGCCGAAAGAAACCTTGGAACAGGGTGTTAAAGTTAAACTTGACTTGGCCTTAAATCAGATTATAGATGTGGTAAGAGTGTGTAATATTTTTCAATTGAAGAAAACGAAAGAAACAGCTTTAATAAAACTGTGCTGGATATTAATAAAAAATGAGTGCGCATGCTCGAAGCTCGAAGCAAATTTGTCGAAAATGTCTTTGTGCTATAGAGACTATGTACCACCACGTGATGGCAACCATGACAGGAGGCACTACTATAGTCTTTTTTCTCTAGAGAAGATACTTCTTTCTTTGACATGTAACAAACAGGACTTTCCTCAATTACTGGCAAATGCTAAATGAAGAAAATTATAAGAAAATTGTTACTTTAATTAACTGGTTTTTTGTTTCTCTTATGTACCCGGAATAAATAAACGTGATATTCAAAAGCTCTATAGGAAAGGATCGAATGATGTCCCGACCACATTAAGATTAATTCTGCGATGTTTTTCGTTACTTTATAGAATAAAAGAGCACAGACCATGAAGGCAGTTGTCTGGATTCGGCAGGTAATTATGGATAATTATAAACCTCGAAAAGCAGCTTCACATATCTAGTCACAGCTACCACTTACCTTACAAGTTACTTTAGAAACGAGTAAGGAACCAAGACCGTATCTATATATAGTTGTTTGCTTAGTTTACATAGTCAAAACTTGAATGTTTATCGATACCCTTAATTCAAAAATTGAACCCTGAAACAAACTCTTGGCTGCTAAGTCAAGGCACGGCTAACTCACAGATCAAACCCTGAAACAACCTCTGGGCTGATCTACGTCAGGGCACGGCTAACTCACAGATCAAACCCTGAAACAACCTCTGGGCTGATCTAAGTCAGGGCACGGCTAACCCACAGATTGAACCCTGAAACAACCTCTGTGTTGATCTAAGTCAGGGCACGGCTAACTCACAGATCGAACCCTGAAACAACCTCCACGACTCTATTCTAAATACTCTTCATTCTCCAGTATTGGAAAGACTCTCGACTGCAGTGGAACGCTGCTGAATACCAGAATATCAGCACTATTGTAACCGAGGCATCGCGGATATGGTTACCAGATATTACTCTTTACAACAAGTAAGTATCCTCACCAGAGAATCCAGTTTACTTTCTGATTTCTAATGGCTGAGTTGCTAGGTGCTCTATGGTTTTGTTTGTGTCTGCGTTGCTAGGAGCTCTGCGTTTGATTGGCGGTGCGTTACTAGGAGCTCTGCGTTTGATTGAGGGTTTGTTGCTATAGGTGGTGGTCTGCGGTTGTTTTGTATTGTTTTGTGCTTGACCAAAATATCGAAACTTGACAATTATAATAATGAGTTCTTACATCTTAGCGCTCGAGATGACTACAAGATGGAGAAGGAAACTGGTCATAGTTTGTCTATATCATCAGACGGCGAGATTTCTCGCTTCTTCCCAACAATCTACAAGAGCTCGTGCAAGATGAACGTTAGACACTTTCCATTTGATGATCAGGTAAGACGACATTACGTGTGTCCTTGTCATGTGCAGTTACATTTAAATCAGACTTCTAAATACACACCTAATTCAAAAGAACGTATAGCCTGAAATCAGATGTCTGAGATCGAGTGAGATCGTAGGGGAGTGCGCGCTTTTTGGTTAAAAATCCCAAATCCAATTAGCCAGATAATCCGCCAGCGGAGGTCATCGCTCAAGCTTGGCATACTTAGAATATTAACTTGTTGCAAACTACTAGGTCAAATCACAAAAGAAAATCCACAGCTTATATCCCACAATTCATTTCGGTCCCAGATGTCTGATCTCCGCCGACGACAACGTTTTTTGAATTTAGTGTGTACGAACTTAATTAATTTAACTCAATCGTCCGTGCAGGATATCGCTGGCTTAAGAAATCGAAACACACCGACTACTTTGATGCACACTGGCACACATTTTACATTTTACTAGGGTTTGTCATGCGCAGTAAAGATGCGCAAAGCATAAATGATAGATCACCTTGAAAAAATATTTGCCATTGCATGACCTATTTCAACTTGAGAATGATTGTATGCAAACAAGCTAGCTATAGGAAAGCGGATTCCGCAAGAGTAATCAAACAGACGTACGTACCAAGACTCTAAACTAATCACGAAGCGAGATAAAAACAGCCAATCACATTGCTTGATACTGATGCCAACAGTGTCACGTGCTCTGTAGTGATAAAAAGGCGGGAAAATCACGTGTAAATTTTTATTTTATAGCTTTTTTTTTACTTAATAGAATGTTGTTTATTTCGCAGACCTGTATTCTAAAGTTCGGATCCTGGTCCTACGACATCTATGACGTCAACCTCACAAATGTCGGAGATGGTGACGTCAACTCCTTCATACTCAACGGTGAATGGATCCTACAGAGTATGCCTGCAAAGAGACACGAAACCAAATTCAGGTGCTGTCCGAATTCATATGTCTACGTGCTTTACTACATCCATATCCGTAGAAGATCCTTGTATTACCTTATTAACTGCTTCACGCCGTGTTTAATCATGATTGGTTTGACGTTACTTGGTTTTTATTTGCCGTCTGAGTCTGGTGAGCGAATGGGTGTTGGGATAACTGTGTTATTGTCCTTGAGTATCGTCCAGCTGATGTTATCAGATTCTTTGCCTCCGAACGAAGAAGTACCACTTATAGTCAGGTATTATGGATTGACAATGTTCAATGTGTTTCTGTCGTTGGTTTTCACGTGTATTGTGCTAAAGATTTATCATTCTGATGGAGAGCCGCTCTCGGGTTGGCTCAGGACGGTATTGTGTGAGTGGGGAGCTTGGCTCGTGAGGCATCAAGAAGAATGGAAACAACTGCAGGAGAAGAGACGACTATTAGAACTAAACAACGAGAAAATTATTCACGAAGAAAACTTGAGCAACGCAGTAGAATTAGCTTTACCTTCAAAATACAGCGAAGTAACTTGGACCCCTAATGGAGATGCTAACAGTGCAAGTACAACAGCAGAAAATATCTCGCACAAAATCCTTCCTGGAAAAGACATTCCTCACTCGTCTAAAAGGTTTGAAAAGTTTCTTTTTAACCAGCAAAACAATGGAAGAATTGAGGAACTTTTGAAGGATGAGTGGAGGTTTGCTTCCAAAGTCTTGAACATTCTATTCAAATGGACAATAGGTATGTCTGTTGTAGTCCATTCTGTGGTTGTGTTCGCGGACGCACCGTTGGATAATCTTTTTGATTGGCTTCCACAATAGCACAACCAAATTCAGTATAGGCCTTTGCCCTTGGCGTACGTATTTTTTGCATTTCAGACCACGTGTCAATATCTTTCTTCGTGTGAGTTGTGTCCATTTTCATGTGACTGTCTTATCATGTACATCCGTTAAACAAAGAAATGATACTCTAGGGAATGACCTGTGGTCTGAAATGAGAAAAAAATCCCACCCAGCTAAAGGAGTATTTTGCAGGCCCTTAGGTCATATCTTATTTTGAAGGCATACACCGTATAGTCAGTCCCCTATAATAGCGTTGTTGTACAAATAGCTTTGGGTATCAGAATTATATCTCGCGAGAGGTGGATATAGATTAAATATAACACAGATGAGGATGAATAGCTCTGACAGCAGAGCAGATTATATTGTTGCATAGGAATTCGCGTTAAACAGACTATAACCATGATTATATCAGATCAGGGTGGCTGAAAAAAAAGAAGAAAAAAAACAAGGGATAAAAATTAACCCAAATAATTCAGTTTAGAAAATTGTGTGGTTTGTAAGAATATATAAAGTTTACTGTCATGAGCAGAATATAAATCAAAATTGATAGAAAGTAGTGGCAATTAACTGGTGCAGCAGTTTGCAAACTGTGAAACATGTTTTATGACAAATGAAAGCATAATAGAAAAAATATATAACTAACTTACGACACAACCCACCGCGATCAACCTTCAAACCAACCCACCAACCCACCAACCCACCAACCCACCAACCCACCAACCCACCAACCCACCAACCCACCAACCCACCAACCCACCAACCCACCAACCCACCAACCCACCAACCCACCAACCCACCAACCCACCAACCCACCAACCCACCAACCCACCAACCCACCAACCCACCAACCCACCAACCCACCAACCCACCCACCCACTTACTAAAGACTTTTCCCAAATCCTTCCGCATATACTTTCGTATACTATTTTTTAATGAAGCGTTTTTCGAATATTATTCCAAGAGAAAATGGGTTTATTTTCTCTTAATTAGTCTTATCAGTATGTATCATAGTTGTGTTATTGTTATTTTTGTGTCAAGCGCTTCGAATCTTGGACTTGTGCGCTACATAAATAAATATATTATTATCATTACTATATTAATAGTCCCCTTCAGTGCTCCCTGCGCCATCTTGAAAGGTAACCGTGCCTGTGTATCAAAGCGAGACCAACGTTGAGCTTGCAATGATACCAATTTATTTATTTTATTTATTCACAATAATACTTTAAACAGGATATGCTTCTTCACTATAGTGATTTTCAAGGAGGTCCTATAAAAACCAATAATTAACTAATCATATGTAACAAAATTGAGTTTTGAAAAAAATTGATGAGACGAACTACAAATTGATAAACGCATACAATTATTATATGTCTTGGAAAACCTCAAAGAAATTGGATTTAAACAGAGAAATCTTAAAGCATCGTTTGTTAACATCACTTATTAGATTGTTTAATTCTTTCATGGCTTGATGATATGTCCTTTGTTTTCCCCAACTTGTTGTAACACTTGGCAAACGAAACTTGCTTCCATTTCTTGTGTTATAACAGTCACATTTAGCTTGGTCAACTTGACATCTGACAACAAGAAATTGTTCTTAAACGATACGAGACCCTTTTTTGTACCTTGGACAATCATCCACAGTTTTTACCATTTACAGTGCGAATCGAAAAACCGTGCGCACTTAGAAAGTTTTTAAGAATGTTCAATAGCCAATCAGAAGCGTTATTGTTATCTTTCCGTTATCTTGTGATTAGAAAGTCAATTCTAATTGGCCAAAGAAGAATAGAATATTCCTAGAATATTTCTAGGTGCCCACGGTTTTTCGATTCGCACTGTAAAGTGTACTACTGTTCTCAATTTGATGTGCAGGCAAGATACGGTTATTTTTTCAAGATGGCGGCACAGACAGCTATGGGGAATTATTACTATGGTCCCTATAGTCCCTCATGAGCAATGTACCGACTTTGTTTATTCATTAAGCTAGCAATGCAAATGATCTTATTTTGGCAGTGTGAGTCGGCAGGAGAGAATCCTATTAAAACTGGGAAATTAGTTTTTCGAGTGGATTCCAAGTATAATTACAATCAGTCTAGCGACAGCTGATCTAACATCGTAAACATTTCATTTATAATTGTCCTTCAATACGTTTTTTAATTTAAAGTCTTAGAGTGCCAGATATTACTACCAAAATGCATGCATCATTAAAAACGGTTGTATGAAAGCTGTCTATAGCCAAGGGCCCCATGTCTCGTTGCTTACACAATGCGGTTCTTATCACATGCGATCATCAAGATATGAACGAACCCGAAGTTAAACACAAACTGAATATTAAATTGTAGTGGACGTCAGTCAACCGCATATCGTGAAAAGGGGTATACGTATACGCCGTGTTCTTCGATTGCGCGTTACGTCATCGCTGTCGACTCTCGGGGGAGCGTTTGTGCCATTTAACAAAATATTTCTTATTAACATCCTCTGTGAACGGCACCAAAATGGCCGAAATGTTGTTTTTTTGACTCTCTTGGGAATAATTCCAACCACCAATAATGCGCATGGTTTAATTAATTGGCACAACTTTAGATTAAAATATGATGACTTGATTATTTTCGGACTGGATTTTAATTTGGAAGATGTTCAACTTTTTAAACCTTTTTAAAGCCGTTTTTTTATATCTACGAAGTAAAACATGACAACCATACTACTTCATCCAATCAGCGTATGACATTTACCCAGGTGACTGATCAATCTATCGAAAACAATGAATTATGTGTGAAACATCTGGCCTTTTAGAATAGATTTCCATATCTATTCAGATCAATTTTGTTCATTATATCTCACATCATCACAGCTAAGGTTTGTAAATTGAGAGCGCAAAAGTTTTTATTTTGTGTCACATGTGAAAGGTATACTGAGTTCAGTGAAAATTGTCTTCAATGAGCATTTTATAAGTTTAACTACACTGTGGTACAAACGATTTGACTCAGCTACATCCTGAACTATACAGTATTTGTCATATATTTCTCCGACAGACATAGAAGATGCCAGAATGAATAGAAATTTATGCGAATGAAGGATTGAACTTTGTTGAAGTTTTAGCTGCTGTAAAACGCTTTTAATTTGGTGGAGAAATGGTCGCAGACAATCAAACGGGGACTTTAACCGCCTCAACTGTAAATATTTGTGAAGGATTTCCCTACCTAACTAAGGAAATACAACAGCAATTAAATGAGGATTTCTTTCCAGTCTTAAACAAGTTCTTCATAGCAATAAACGTCGTACTGTCTCCGATAACAACATGTATGAATGCACTTATCCTAATATCCATTTGGAAGACAGTTTCTCTTCATTCTCCTTCTCATACTCTTCTCGCCAACTTAGCGTTGTCGGACCTTGGGATTGGTCTATTTGTACTGCCTTCGTTTATCGTCTCGAAGTCCTTTCAGATAAGTAAGAATTTGGATGCTGTCTGTTTTGTTGGCTCTCTGGCAGAAAGCCTATTCTTTGTAATAGCCGGAGTGTCGTTTTTTACGTTGACTTGCATTGCAGTGAACCAGTTCCTAGTTCTGTATTTCCATCTTCGGTACAACAGTCTTATTAACATGAAGGAAACTAAAATTACTCTCGCTTTTGTCTGGATTCTAAATATTGGGCTTGGTGTATTGAGATTCAAAGGGCATTCTATAAATATGTTTTGCAGTGTTGCTATCGTGGTAGTAGCCACATGTTTGCTCGTAACATCAGTCTGCTATCTAAAGATTCTAAGAATCATCGCCAGACATCGAAAGCAAATTAACCTCGCCCTGAAAATAACGTACCAAATGCAAGACACACTCAGCTTCCCTAAGTACAAGCGGTCGGTCAATACAATGCTCCTTATCTGGCTTTTATACCTCGTCTGCTACACTCCTCTTCTTTGCTTGCTACTCTACGTTGGAGCAACTGCAGAAAGGAAATCATCCAAGAACATCCCTATAGTGGGTACGTGTATCGTTACCATGACAATGGCAGGGTCTTGCCTGAACCCAGTCGTTTACTGCCTCAGGATTGCTGAGTTACGATGTACGGTCATAAAGACAGCTAGAGAAATATTGCGACTTAAACCATAAACTTTCAAAAAATATTTGAATCTATAGTTCAGAACTGGCAAGTTTGGCATGAGTGGCGTATTGGTTACCGATTGCCTCTCCGCACCTCTGTGGTCTGGCCCGGCTCAAACCGGATCATTTGTAACCTGAGTTTATTATTATTATTATGTTTATTATTATGTTGTTCTCACGAGGGTTTTCTCCGGGTTCACTGGTTTCCTCCCTCCGTAAAAATCAATATGTGACTTGAGTGTTGTTTATTGTAAATATAGAATGTAGTGTAGCGCTTTTGGAGGGAACTTCACGGAACAGCAGCTGCCCGTACGGGGAGTGATAGTTCACGGTGATATATAAGTTTTGTTAATAACTAATTTATGGTTCAGGCGTAAACTGATCAAAGGATAGGCAGAATGCAAGCACCAATCGAGTGAAGTGCCGTAGGTTTCTGCAGGTTCAGAGTTTTCCAAATGTTAGTCGGCCAATGTCCCTGGAGATGTAGTATTGGCCATACCGAGGTCGAGTAAGAGAATGGGTCGAACATTATCTGCAGTAGTATTTTGGGGCTTCTTTAGAGGACGAATCAGACGCCATCTTGTAAACATTTTCCTAAAACAGTCGCACAATGCACTGCAGAATGCCAACTCCACCCAGTCTTTTCCACAACCTCAAAACTACTAATTAGAACATATGTTCTAAGTTTAAAAATGCATTATTTTATTCAAATAAGGGACATAAGATAACGAGGACACATCAGTACCGACGAATGCACAGAGTTCCAATTGAAAATTTGTTGTGACCTAAAGCGCACATTATAAACCTCTACGATGAAATGTCGTGATGTGTGGCGCCCCTGGACTTTCATGATCATTGACCTTAACTCATTTTCAGTCCAAACAAACGTCTAGATCTGAGTTTTTGACTTTCGGTCCGTCGGTCAAAAAATTTACTACCTCAGACCTTTGGGAATTTGAATGACGGAAGCCAAAAACCCAATCGACTGGAATTACAGTGTACACCTTTTGAATGATAAATACAATAAAAAGCGCCTAGGATAAGCCATATCGATGCGCGCTTCTCTCCTTTTCCAACACCCTAAGAGATACCAGAAAATGCTGATTTAAAAAAATTCGCATTAACACCCTAAAAGATACCAAATTGCGAATTTTTACCCCTAAGAGATACGACGAGCATCCCCGGTACTTTTTTCCCGGAGTCCCCTCCCCTCCCCCCCCACCAAATAATAAAACCACAGGAAGCCCACAAAAATCTCCCGATAGACTAAAAAAATATAAACATAAAATATAGAAATAAAGGGATATTTAGAAACAAATCAGTGAAATAACTATTTATCCAAGGAAAATAGGCTGACAATTTTTAAGTCTATTTAGAACGGACGAAATGCTAAATTTGAAAGAGCTTGAGCCAGCGGTATGTGTCCAGTGGTGAATCCCCCAAAAGAAAACAGCCGCCATCTTGGATGCTTGGCGTCTTTTCAAATGTGTTTTTCTAAAACTTTGTTGACCTTCATGTCGTGAAAAAATGCCAAGAGAACGAAAGTTACCTGCAAAACTACGCGGTAAGTTATTGTTTAAAGCCTATTGATAACCCCAGGTCTGTCATTTTTGACATTTTCGTCTGTGTTTGAAATGAAAATATTGCAACAGGTTGAGCTGTTTGTAGAGAATTTGTAAGTTAATCTTAATTCTTTCTTACTCGACTTGAAACGTCTTGTTTTAAGATTATTACGATATTTCTGAAGCTGTTTTCCCCCCAAAAAAGTAAGCTTATTTAAAGCTTATTACTAGTTGTTGTAGTTCAACAATCGTGAATTCCAAAGAAGTGGTTATGATCATTTTAGTTAAATCAATTGTCTAACAAAAATATTTCATATTGTAAATTTTGTACTTTGAGGTTTGTAGACAACTGAATGCCATTTTCCCCCCAATTTAATTAAGCTTAACTTGTGTTTTGAATATATTAGCTTAATTAAATTTAAATTAATGAAGTTAAAATCCTAACTTCTATCAATACTCCAGCAACAAGACGTTTTCCATCTCTTTATACTATATTCAAGCATATATTTATTTCACCAAGCTAAGTAAAATATTACTTGAAGGCATTTATTTTAACTTACTCAGTTGAGAAAAAAAATAGCAGCAGATTTGCTACATTCCATAAATTATGAAAAAAAGTTAGTATTAAGTGTAGGTCAATTGCCACTCAGTTTTCAGGGGTAGTCCAGTTGCTGGCAGCCATTTTGGATTTTTCCCACAAGACCAAAGGAAAATATAAAGCAAGCAATTATTACTAAGACATCTCAGTAAAAGACATTATAATATTATAACCAACAGTTTATTTTCAACAACCACATAAAGTTATAGAGATTAGGAATACTAAAGATGTATATGTATACAGTCAATGTCATAAATGTTGTCCACCGAAAAAAAGACATTTACACATTTACACATTTACACATTTAGACTAAAAGAAATATCACGTGTTTCCTCAAACGTTTTGGCATGAAACAAACGCTGAAATACCATTCTCCAATCTTAAATCCTCATCAAATTGGCGGGGCATTCTTGATTTTCGATTCAAGAGTTGAATTTTACATTTAAAGTTCAGGTTGACGCACACAAGGCAAAGAATACATAATGAAACACATGATATTTCTTTTAGTCTAAATGTGTTAATGTGTAAATGTGTAAATGTGTAAAAAAATTTTCGGTGGACAACGTTAATGACATTGATTGTATATATCACACAACAGGGGTATGTACAAAAAAAAAAAAACAACGTTGACCTATATACACAGGTGTAGCTATTTCAAGAAAAGGTTGGCAAAGATGTTGTTGCAAGATGTTGCATGGAAACTATTGCATGTTGCATACTATAAGCTTGAAATGTATTATATTCTTGGCGTGCATAAATAAATATCATCACATACTGTACAAGAAATTATATCATATGATTGTTATATACACAATTTATTGCTGACAGATTCAGCTACTGTCGAGGACCTGGAAGCAGCAGAGGAAGGAAGCACATCCGCACCTGAAAGTCCCATGAAGCTCCAAAGAAAAGAATCTTCATCTAGCTCATCTGATCTAGCAAGTCCAGGAGAAAAGATGAACTTTAACAACACTATTGGATCCAATGTACCCATCACTAACATGACACATTTAACATCAGCAGTTAATCAGGGAATCTATCCAGCACAAATGGTAAATTAACACTAATGGTATTAGTAGTATGTTTCCCTGCTAGCAGAGCCTATTTTCCTTTTGTTTTGGTTGAGAGAGAAAAATAGACTCTGCCGATATAGGACGTTATTTCTGTTGCGCATGTGTGGCGTAACTTAGCAACGCTGTCATGATTTTGACAGCCGCTCTCATCAAACAATGTTTGGCGCCACAGTGTGTTACATTTGCGCATACGCACTACATGTAATCAGTTAAAAACCGGTTTTAAAACTGGTTTTGTTCGTCCATGCTCTACATCGGCAGAGTCTCCTTCCTCCCCGCCTGAAAGAAGGGAGAGAAAGAGAAGAGAGACTCTGCTAGCAGGGAAGTAGTATGTTAAAAATATAGACATCCATTTTTTTTAATGTCTGCCCTCTCATTGACCATAAGTTGTGTCATCACATTGTCAAAGTAGTGTAGAGCTACGCCTCGTGAATAGTGTAGTGCTACACCTCATGAATCTGCATACTACTTTGACAATGTGATGTAATGATGAAATTTATCATCAGTAAGAGGACCTGTAGACACATTAAAAAATTGTTTCACAATAACGAAAACGATCAAAACTTATTGTTATTAGTGATCAAAACAATCAAAAGAAAGGGTGCACGCTCATTGACATTAACTTATCTGTCTGTCCTTTTATTGATAATAAAAATTAAGAAATTTGTAAGTTATTGTAAAATCATTGTTTTCCTGGAGAATCAAGGGTGGCATTTTTTTTGTGCAACATGACTCACCAGTCACCTCTGGTGTCTCGGCTTGAGTATTTTTTAAAACTTTTTCCACAACCTTAAGCTTGTTAGATTGACACATAGTGGAACTTCTCTATACACACCCGGCTGTCTGTGCAATCTTTTTTCCTGCCCTCTAAATATTTCTCGTAATATTGTACAAGTCAAGTGACTGACTGTATATTGATTGATCTTTCTTCAGTATTTGTATATGTAATAGGACTCCATGCTGTCCAATTAAGAAATAATTGGACGAGGAAAATTCCGAGGACTGACAAAATGGGATGAGGCCGTAGGCCGAGTCCAATTTGGCAGTCAGAGGAATTTTTTGAGTCTAATTATTTCTTGATTGGGGAGCATGAAATCCCATTACCTATTAATTATATAGCTGTTTAATTAATCCCAAATCAAATTGCAGCAAAATTTATTTCCATTTTTTCCCCTGCTATTTTTTACAGTGCAAATCAAAAAAACTGTGGGCACCTAATATTTCAAGAATGTTCAATAGCCAATCAGAATTGTTATTGTTATCTTTCTGTTATCAAGATGGTTAGAAAGACAATTAATTCTGATTGTCCAAAGAAGAATTAAACATTCCTAGGATATTTCTAAATGCCCATGGTTTTTTTCGATTTGCACTGTAAGGCCTTTTTACCTGAAATTTATCCTGAAACAACCTCTGGGCTAATCAAAGTCAGGGCACCACTAACTCACAGATTGAATCCTGAAACAACTGCTGGGCTATTCTCAGCCAGGGAATGGCTAACTCACAGATCAAACCCTGAAACAACCTCTAGGCTGATCTAAGTCAGGGCATGGCTGACTCACAGATCAAACCCTGAAACAACCTCTGGGCTGATCAAAGTTAGGGCACGGCTAACCCACAGATCAAACCCTGAAACAACCTCTGGGCTGATCTAAGTCAGGGCATGGCTAACTCACAGATTGAACCCTGAAACAACTTCTGGGCTGATCTAAGTCAGGTCATGGCTAACTCACAGAAAGAACCCTGAAACAACCTCAGTGCTGATCAAAGTCAGAGCATGGCTAACTCACAGATCAAACCCTGCAACGACCTCTGGGCTAATCTGAGTCAGGGCATGGCTAACTCACAGATCAAATTGGAATTTAGAATATGGTCCAATCTGTCTTTCTTCCATCACAGGGACCTGGTAATGGTACAGTCCAAACAGAACCGATGTACCCATGTGGGATCTGCCTGAAAGAAGTAGATGATAATGACGATGCTATTCTCTGTGAAACAGGCTGTGGCAAATGGTATCACAGACTATGTACTGGTCTGACGGCTGCAGCATATGGGTTGCTAACAAGTGAAGGGAATGCTGAGTGGGTCTGCAATAGATGTATAGAAACTAAAAACATTCCTCTTGTTAAGTTAAATAGCTAATCACTACAGTATTTAGTTTTACTGTCATTATCCACTTGCGCAAAAACTTGTACAGAACCTAACGTTTCATACATACCATCCATGTTAACTTATCCATCATAGACGTTGTATCCTATTGCATCGACACCATGAATCCCAAATGTTTGACCACTTTTGGTTTTATTGTAATCAAAATATACTTCTACGTACAGAATATGTGTACCAAAGTATCAGTTTTGCTTTTGAACATTTTTCAGAAAGTGATATTATTTAGTCTGTGAAAGAAAATATTAAAATGACTATTTACTTAGTACTAGTATTGGAAAAAAGAAAACAATTCGTTTAGAGTCTACTATTATTATGCAAGCCATGCTATTTTTTCATGGGTTCAACAAAATCACCCTATCTATATAATAATAATCTATCTATAGAGCAATTTTATTGGGCCCATTGAAAGCATAATAAGCTTAATACCTGGTCCCAGAGGTTTCTCGTAGTTTTTGTTTTTCCTCTTTACAGAGAAAAAAAAAACTATGAGTAACCTCTGGGACCAGGGTACAACTGAATACACACAGTAGGCGCTATGAAATTCCTTTGTTTTCATTTTATTTAATTGGTTTTGCAGTACTTGGACTGTTAGGCCCAGTTTAAATTAATGTGGAATTTCTCATGTGGAGAAAGCAGAAAATCTATCTTTGCATTCATTTGCATTAGAGTGAACACAGTAAATCCGTGAAACACTAATTACTAAATAGTACAAAATAGTGCTAATTAAACAATAGAAAACAATGGAATTTGCATGAAATTGTGCTATTTAGTATTACTAAAGTTTCACAAATTTACTGCGGTCACTCTTGACTAGTAGGTTTTTGTGTTCCATATAGATTGAAACGTCAAAAATGTTTTCAACACATCGTGCTTCAAACCGAAAAAAACCTCATATATAATCATTTGCATTAGATTTGAGTAATGAAATTCCACATTTAAACTGGGCCTTAGATGTATATATATCATCCATAATGATGTATACAACTAAATGTGGCTTAAATAAAACCAACTGTTAATATAAGACTTCATACACGTAATGTTAGCTAGACACTACATGTATCTTTTATACTATCAAGCCCTTAGATAAATACTAAAGCCTCTTTAACAAGGACATTTTAGTATCTTCGTGCTGAGTTTTGTAAATGACCATTTGTCATCCTTTACAGTTTTCAAGAATCAAGCTTATTAAACATCAAAATGGTTATTGGTCATTTTATAGGCCGAAACAAGTTATAAAGAAAAGTAGAGCATTGATTATGAACCCTATAAAATGATCTTGTCCATCATGAAGTGTGTCTTGTCTTGAAAATACAGTAGAAGTTGCATGAAAACAGTTATTAGAGTTCTTTACCCTTGGGTGCTGAAAGTCTTGCTCTAATGCCCAAGGAGTACATTAGTTTGCAAAGCCGACAAAAGACAAAATTGTTCTGTATACGTACTTAATGATAGGCTTGAGCTACTTATTCAAACATCTAACTTCATATCATAATTGTATTTATCAAGACTAGTCTTGGCTATTTTTAACTAATTAGATGTGTCATTTACTATGTCATAAATCATTCAAAGAAAATTAAAAATGGGTCATCTTTTGGCCAAAAAGCATGGACTATAGCCCATGGTTTTGATGGATTTTGGATGTTTTTCACACCTTTTTAAATTTCATGCATAATTCATAGAAAATGCAAAAATGGGTCATTTTTGGCCAAAAAGGATGGACTATAGCCCATGGTTTTGATGGATTCTGGGTGTTTTTCGCACCTTTTTTAAAGTCATGCATAATTTAAATAAAATGAAAAATGGGTCATATTTGGCCAAAAAGCATGGACTATACCCATGGTTTTGATGGATTTTAGGTGTTTTTCACACCTTTTTCAAAGTAATGAATGATTCATAGAAAATGAAAAATGGGTCATTTTTGGCCAAAAAGCATGGAGTATAGCCCATGGTTTTGATGGATTTTAGTTGTTTTTCACACCTTTTTCAATTTCATGCATAATTCATAGAAAATGAAAAATGGGCCATTTTTGGACGAAAAGCATGGACTATAGCCCATGGTTTTGATGGATTTTGGGTGCTTTTCACACCTTTTTTAAAGTCATGCACAATTTAAATAAAATTAAAAATGGGTCATATTTGGCCAAAAAGCATGGACTATAGCCCATGGTTTTGATGGATTTTGGGTGTTTTTCACACCTTTTTCAATTTCATGCATAATTCATAGAAAATGCAAAAATGGGTCATTTTTGGCCAAAAAGGATGGACTATAGCCCATGGTTTTGATGGATTCTGGGTGTTTTTCGCACCTTTTTTAAAGTCATGCATAATTTAAATAAAATGAATAATGGGTCATATTTGGCCAAAAAGCATGGACTATACCCATGGTTTTGATGGATTTTAGGTGTTTTTCACACCTTTTTCAAAGTAATGAATGATTCATAGAAAATGAAAAATGGGTCATTTTTGGCCGAAAAGCATGGACTATAGCCCATGGTTTTGATGGATTTTGTGTGTTCTTTACACCTTTTTCAATTTCATGCATAATTCACAGAAAATGAAAAATGGGTCATCTTTGGACAAAAAGCATGGACTATAGCCCATGGTTTTGATGGATTTTGGGTGCTTTTCACACCTTTTTCATTTTCAAGCAGAATTCATAGAAAATGAAAAATGGGTTATTTTTGGCCAAAAAGCATGTACTATAGCCCATGGTTTTGATGGATTTTGGGTGTTTTTCACAGCTTTTTTAAAGTGATGCATAATTTAAATAAAATGAAAAATGGGTCATTTTTGGCCAAAAAGGATGGACTATAGCCCATGGTTTTGATGGATTTTAGGTGTTTTTCACACCTTTTTCAATTTCATGCATAATTCATAGAAAATGAAAAATGGGTCACTTTTGGCCAAAAAGCATGGACTATAGCCCATGGTTTTGATGGGTTTTGGGTGTTTTTCGCACCTTTTTCAAAGTGATGCATAATTCATAGAAAATGAAAATTGGGTCATTTTTGGCCTAAAAGCATGGACTATAGCCCATGGTTTTAATAGATTTTGGGTGTTTTTTACACATTTTTTAAAGTGATGCATAATTCATAGAAAATGAAAAATGGGTCATATTTGGACAAAAAGCATGGACTATACCCATGGTTTTGATGGATTTTAGGTGTTTTTCACACCTTTTTCAAAGTAATGCATAATTCATAGAAAATGAAAAATGGGTCACTTTTGGCCAAAAAGCATGGACTATAACCCATGGTTTTGATGGGTTTTAGGTGTTTTTCGCACCTTTTTCAAAGTGATGCATAATTCATAGAAAATGAAAAATGGGTCATTTTTGGCCAAAAAGCATGGACTATAGCCCATGGTTTTGATGGATTTTGGGTGTTTTTCACATCTTTTTCAATTTCATGCATAATTCATAGAAAATGAAAAATGGGTCATTTTTGGACAAAAAGCATGGACTATAGCCCATGGTTTTAATGGATTTTGGGTGTTTTTTACACATTTTTTAAAGTGATGCATAATTCATAGAAAATGAAAAATGGGTCACTTTTGGCCAAAAAGCATGGACTATAGCCCATGGTTTTGATGGGTTTTGGATGTTTTTCGCACCTTTTTCAAAGTGATGCATAATTCATAGAAAATGAAAAATGGGTCATTTTTGGCCAAAAAGCATGGACTATAGCCCATGGTTTTGATGGATTTTGGGTGTTTTTTAAACCTTTTTCAATTTCATGCATAATTCATAGAAAATGAAAAATGGGTCATTTTTGGCCTAAAAGCATGGACTATAGCCCATGGTTTTAATGGATTTTGGGTGTTTTTTACACATTTTTTAAAGTGATGCATAATTCATAGAAAATGAAAAATGGGTCATTTTTGGCCAAAAAGGATGGACTATAGCCCATGGTTTTGATGGATTTTAGGTGTTTTTCACACCTTTTTCAAAGTAATGCATAATTCATAGAAAATGAAAAATGGGTCACTTTTGGCCAAAAAGCATGGACTATAACCCATGGTTTTGATGGGTTTTGGGTGTTTTTCGCACCTTTTTCAAAGTGATGCATAATTCATAGAAAATGAAAAATGGGTCATTTTTGGCCTAAAAGCATGGACTATAGCCCATGGTTTTAATGGATTTTGGGTGATTTTTACACATTTTTTAAAGTGATGCATAATTCATAGAAAATGAAAAATGGGTCATATTTGGACAAAAAGCATGGACTATAGCCCATGTTTTCGATGGATTTTGGGTGTTTTTCGCACCTTTTCAAAGTGATAGACATTCAACATTAGGCTTATAAATTTTACCTTGATGCCTTGATAAATAAATTGTATCTACTTTGAGTTACATGGTTGTGTTTTCATTTATTGAGTATTTACCTCTGCAACTTTGCTCCACAAAACAATGTCTAAATAAAGATCATTTTGTTGGCGCCTTCAAACTAGCACCCTGTAACGAAACTGAAATCAATAAATTAATGCCTTTTATGCTTTAATGGGATTTAGAACTTGAAAAAAGATGTTGTTGGTGCAGAACATACAAGAATGTAGTTTATTGGTAAGACTTCATAGTGTACTGTTGTATTACTCAAACCAGCCGCAGAGCTTATTATCAATGAGAACTTTTTTTATTTTTTTTATATTACAAATTTGTAAGAAAATAATTTGTACAATTCTTGCTAAAACTCTATAATTTCTTTTCCATAACTTTTGTCTATTATAAGTCTATCATCACGTCAGTCTTGTTTATTACACTAAATTTTAATTCGATATGAAATCTGTATTATAATTTTGAAATGTCATTTATATGTGAACAGTCCTACTTTAGTATACCCCCCTTGAACTGTGTTGTGACCCAGATTGATGTCCCACACAGGGGGTCTATTGCCATTGACACATATCCCTGAATCCAAGGTTTGTAGCTATCCTACAGGGTAATTGATGAAATGCCCATAATATCTCTAAGATAAGCCCCACCGTCTCTCTCTAGTATCGCAGATGACGCATCCCTGAATCCAAAGTCTGTACCTATCCTATAGGGTACTTGATGAAATGCCCATAATATCTCTAAGATAAGCCCCACCATCTCTCTCTAGTATTGCAGATGACACATCCCTGAATCCAAGGTCTGTAGCTATCCTGTAGCGTACTCGTAGTTCAGGTAGATAGGTCAGCAGTTTCTTCATATTTTGAGTCACTTGTGGAGACTGATGGTTGTTGGCATTTTTAAATCTGTAAAAAAAAAAAGAAACAACATTACAGTCAATTGTAAAGAGACTGTTTTTGGGAAGGATATAAAAGACATCTTGGAAATATGTCCCCTGAAACAGTCCCACAATGTACACGCAACCAAGTATTATTTCCTCATCCTCAGAATGGGTAGTTGGTGCAGAACCCAAGAGAATTACACACAGCTTTACAAGAGTCGATCAACTTACTTGTTGGCCACATCAACGAACAGAACACTAGCAGGAGTCATAACAGATCGCAGGTCCTGCCAGTACTTGAAATCACCGGCCATGACCACGTGATAGTAGATGGCGCTGATCCATAGATTTGAACCTCGTTTCTCATATGCATCGACCACTAGAAGAGCCTGAAGAGGATTGAGATGCAATTTAGATGAGCAAACACGGCAATGCACACGCTTTTATTATGGGTGAGCACGCCATTGTCTTTAACAAAAAAAGGCAAATAGATCCTTTTTACTTTGCATATGCCTTATTTGACGGGGGGAAAAAGGAAAAAAGAAAAGAAAAAAGCCAGGAAAAAAGGAATGACAAACCAGACAATTCAAATCAGCAACATTCAATTTTTGAATCTGACCGCAAATTGCAGAAATTTCAATGATATACACCACATCAAAAATATATGGCGACCAATTTGAATAAGTATTGTTCTGCACTGACTGGGGACTGACCAGCCTCGTGTTCACGTCGAAATATATAAGCGTTTTCGCATGTAAGTCAGTTCAGAACAATAGTTTTTCAAATTGGTCGCCATTTTTTGACTCGTTTTATCGTTCCTCACCTCAAAGAAGTGGTTGTGTTTGGAGAGGAACTGTTTGAGTCCTTCTTCATTCAGGTTAATAACACGAATACCTGACGGTAGGAGATGAATCTGTAGCTGGACAAGACGGGCGTACTTGAGACACTTCTGCGAGTGTTGAAAACAACCCTCCTAACAAATCATAAGTTCATATTTTATTTGGTTTTCATTGAAACAACCTCTGTGCTGATCTAACGTGTTAGGTTTATTGCGGTGGGAGGAAAACCGGGGAGCCCGAAAAAAAACAAAAACCAAACCCCCCGCAAAAAAAGAAAACCCTCAAATCGACGGAAAGACACCTAACAAACTATACTGAAATGTGATAACGATTCCAGGAATACATTCAAAAATGTAGAGCCGTCACGCAACGCTCACTCCCCTAAGTATTCATACACTCCCTAAGTACATACACTCCCTAGGGGAGTGAGCGTTGCGTGACGATTCAAATAGCGGCTGCATAGGAGACTATAGTGTCTGTGGAGGTGTATCGTATACTTAAACGCTAGCTTCTGGGTAGGGAGACTAGGCAAAAGGGAGACTAGGCAAAAAGGAAAAAAAATCATTTATCATTTTTAATAAAATAATAATAATAAATTTCTACATTATTTTTATAGTTTATAAGAATATAATATATCATACCTTGGTGTAATAGTCTGTGGCGTACTTGAATGAATTCATTATGGATGTCAACTTGGATTGCAGCTCAGGTTTGGCCGCTGAAAAATAAAATAGAAAATAGAAAAAAAAAATCGTTAAATGAATTGTTAGCATGTTACGTCATCGTAATGGGGAAAGCGTCATACAGTAATGGGGGAAAACCACATCAACAATCAAAATGGTGTCTAAATACGAATAGCAGTCGGAACAAGATCCATGCAGTATGGCGTGCTCCCTTGCACGATGCTAACGTTCGTAAACACCAACTAGTGTTATATGGATGTGCAATTTCAACTGTTGGGAATAGTTGCCATAAAACTACCATACTTCCTCTATTTCAAGAGCCCCCAAACAGTTTTAATATGACCCTCCCCTCCTGATAAGCCCCCAGCCCTTCCTTGACAGGCCTTTGAAAGTCATTTAACCTGTCACGATTAAGAATAAAAAATAGTCCCTCATAAGCCTGTAATAAGCCCTCCACCCTACTCTTTCAAATGAGCCCCAGTCCAAAAGCACTGGAAAAGAATAGGGTGGTTTACTAGAGGAAATACGGTATTGTAATGTGAACGGCATCCTTCAAATATTTCGTTTGGTTGGACTCACTCATTTGTTGATCTTTTAGCTCTTTCATTTGGGTGATCGCGGACGTCTCCCAGGTATCTGCTAGTTCCCGGTACATACTGAAGTGCATGGCGACTATTTTGTACTTCTCGTCATCGTCTGGGTGACATCTCTTGAGGTACTCTAGTAGAGCGACTTTAAGCTTGTTTTCCTACACGAGATAAAGACTAGTACCATGAAAAAACACGCACGTGCACGTGCAGGTGCACGGCAACAAGCCAGCAAGCACTGAAGCAAGCCAGCAAGCAAGCCATCAAGCAAGCCATCAAGCCAGCAAGCGCTGAAGCAAGCAAGCGCTGAAGCAAGCAAGCGCTGAAGCAAGCAAGCGCTGAAGCAAGCAAGCGCTGAAGCAAGCAAGCAAGCAAGCAAGCAAGCAAGCAAGCAAGCAAGCAAGCAAGCAAGCAAGCAAGCAAGCAAGCAAGCAAGCAAGCAAGCAAGCAAGCAAGCAAGCAAGCAAGCAAGCAAGCAAGCAAGCAAGCAAGCAAGCAAGCAAGCAAGCAAGCAAGCAAGCAAGCAAGCAAGCAAGCAAGCAAAGCAAGCAAGCAAAGCAAGCAAGCAAGCAAGCAAGCAAGCAAGCAACCTAGCAACCTAGCAATTCAAGGAACAAGTTGGGGAAGAAGCAAGCAAGCAGCAAACAAAAAAAAAAAAAACAAGAGAGACGGACACAAGTCAAAGGAACAAATACCTTATCGATTCCTCTTTGGCAAAGCAGCTCAAAATGATGGTGGCGTAGTAGAGTATCAAATATGTAGGACATCTCACGAAAACGACCTATGCCTGTCAGCAGACGAACCTTGGATAAAAAAAATCAAGAAGAATTCAACGAAAACGACGTACGAGAATTGTTTTTCACAGCTCAAAAAATATCACTCAAGGATCTCATGGAAAATATTAAAAAAAAAAAAAAAGATAGGAAGAACAAGAATGAAAATAGTAATAAGAAAATATAGAATAAAAATTATAATAATTCTAATTAAGAAACAAATTAATGTAAAATAACTTGAGCATTTCTTTTCACTGTTTGTCTCACCATCAGTCGGTATTCTTCTGAACCAGCGAGTGCAGCGGTCAGGTGTCTTCCACATTTGAGCACGCTTGTTATTCCTTCCATATTACAGGCTATTGTATGACACTCATGGGCTCGTACCAGCAGCTCTACTTCAAGATGTAATGCTTTACAAACAAAAATAAGATAGTGAATGCACAGGCAAACCCAAGTACGACATTCTTAATGCAGATGCTCAACGAAAGATCAATAATGGCGCGAAATGTTCTGCCCAATCACAACGCTTGAAATTAGTATTTCTTCTAGCATGCGCAGTACGAATGACAGCGCTATGGGGTCGAGAGTGAATTTCATTAATAGGGTTACCTTTGGGTTGATAAATAATAAATGTCAGGGCACGGCTAACTCACGGGAATTGAACGCGCTCAAGAAAACCCTCAAATCAAAGGAGAGAGACAAAACAAACCCTGCTCAGAGGTGAGGCGATTTAACTATCGCTACGCCTTCCTATTGGAGAGAAAAAAGTTCCTATAAAAGAGAAGTGACTTACCTTTGTTGCTACCAGTCCCCGAAACACGATTATGTGCAACACTGGCTGCCGTTTCTAGGAGACGGTTGCCAAGCAACGCTTGATCCGAGCACAGTCGGATTACTTGAATGACGTCATCACAGGAAGGGGCCGCGTTGAAGATTAGATCGCTTTCACCATTTGAAATTTCTTGGGAAATACGAAGAAAATTATTTCAACGTAGAATATGGAGAAAATGCGTATTGTTTGTGCAGAGTGTAGCGAACATAGGGGTTAATAATAAGCAATTACTAGGCGAGGTTGAGCAGAATACCGTGATTTGTTAGTGTGGCGAGCAAGCAATAGACCTCTTCGGCTTGGGGTTATGTTTTCCCATTTCACACCACGTGTCATTCCCTTGAGAATAAGATTCTTTGTTTGATATTCATGTGCCTTCTCATGTGCAACCGAGCGCAATCCTTAAACAAAGAAATGATACTCTAGGGAATGAAATGTGGTCTGAAATGGGAAAACAATACGTCAGAGCCGAAGAGGTCTATTATTTGCCAAAGCCGAAATTATTGCCCGGAAGACAATAACAAACTACGATATTTTGTGATAACCAAGTTACTATTTAAATTTTTATTTCGCTTATTTTTTAAATATGCCAAGCCACTTTCTGACAGGTCAGGAATGCAAGCCATGTTGACAAACGCACGTTACTGCACATGACCAGACTGTTATTTGCAGCAAAACGACCTTACAACGTAATGCGCATGAGTAGAACATTATTTGTAGGCAGTTCTATCGGCCAATCAAAACGACGGAAAATTAATTTGAATGATAATAATAAATAGAGGTTATCAGTCGACTCAGACTCAGGTCAAACGTCGAACTTCACATGAGCCGAACTTAATTGTTCCAAATAAATTCATGTGAAATTTGACGTCTGATCCAATTAGGTTCGACCGATTGAATTTGGACCGACTAAGTGGATCTTCACTATAAGGTCAGTAGGGAAGCACGACTGTAGATCCACTTGGGGTCAAACGTCGAACCTCACTCGAGCCGTTCTAAATGCATAAATCATGTTAATGTGTGTTTTGCACTCATTTACTAGTAAATTATTCTTTGCCACCACGCATGCGCCGCTAACAAATGTTTTCAACATGGCTACTGCAGTAGAATGCAGCAGCTCATGATTTGATTATAGACTGGCATTATGATGGTGTAACCGCTGACTACTTAAACATGAAACACAATTTGTTTGGTTTTATTTGTTTTAGGAACGACATAAATAAGTTCGACGTTTGACTCAGTCAGTCGAACTTAATTATATGAGTCGATCCCAAATACAGTTAGGCTCGGCTCATGTAAAGTTCGACGTTTAACCCAATCTTGTACCAAGAGCCTGCTTTTCTTTTGGCCTGCGGCGAAGAACGAGAGCTCTGGCATAATCCATTTTTGGTGCATGCGAAGTTTTCCGGAAGTGAAATACAATGAATGAAAATCATGCTTTCAAACAGAGTTCTGTGTTTACTTTCGATCAAGATAAGAATTAGAAATGGGGAACATATTTTTATTTTATTTTTGGCAAGTCTTTTAGCTTATGCGCTCTTATACCGGAAGTTCAAGAAATCCTGTTCTCAAAAAATGGATTATGCCAGAGCCTTCGTTCTTCGCCGCAGGCCAGAAGAAACGCAGGCTCTGGGTACGAGATTGCGTTTGATCTTAGCCTAAGCATCTGATACAGCTGTGCATTTTTACCGTCACCCCCGATGCTGACCTGTGTGGCCGCTGCTTTAGATCTTACCTTCGCCACAATAGACCTTCAGCGATAACAGAATGATATCTTTGAGAAATCCTACAACCTGTGAAATACCATTTATTAGTGAAAAACCGCAAAGTTTTGAATTTGTGTCAGTTTTTAAACATTTATTTTATTGACCCTTACCCTAACCCAAAAACACCTTAACCTTGAACTTTATTACGGAATAGTGCCATTATATGTAGTATCAAATGAAGTAGTAAGGTTGATGTTGCAATAGACCTCCTCGGCTCTGGAGCGCTCGAGAGTAATGTTGTCCCATTCCGACCACGTGTCATTCCATTGAGAATAAGATTCTTTGTTGAGTTGTATCCATATTCATGTGTCTTCTCATGTGCAACCGAGCGCAAACCTTAAACGAAGAAATGATACTCTAGGGAATGACACGTGGTCTGTAATGGGAAAACATTACGTCAGAGCCGAGGAGGTCTTTTGAGTGTATTAAGCTAGTACTAGCAGGCTTAGTCTATCCTACCTCGTCTGAGCTCAAGTCAAAGGCTTTGATATAAGCATCGGCCAGTTTGTAACGAGAATCGAATACAGATACCAACAGGGAATGTAGGACATTGAAGGGCTTGTCAGTCACTACAGCCTTGTACTCTAGACTAAGGGTCTGGAATATAGTAACATCCAACAACATACGATATTTATACTAAACCTTTTTCTTACAAAGATAGCGCGACATCCAATAAGAGAAAACTGATGCGCCAAGTCAAAACAATGGGGATTTGGTTTGGGTTTGGGTATGGTGGGGGGATTCCCAGTAGGTTTTAATTGGGTTAAACATTGCGTTTGCAGCCGAATTGGTCTATTAGCATCTTTAAGCATCGTTAGCGGCTGTTTCATCGTTATTCCTATGTCAAGGGATTTTGAGTCACATGGTTTCACACGAAGCTAGTGGCCCTCGTTTCATAAGCAAATTATAATTTATAATTTCTTTTTGAGCAACTCTACTCGCATATAATTGCGGGTCAAGGGATCATATTCGTGACCACATCGGTGAGAGGCGACGCATTGTTAGCGCACAGCATCTGCGCTTTCTGCATATAAATTTGATATACAATTATTTCTCTCCCACCTTCCCCTCCCTGCCAAACAAACGCATAGAATGTAAAGGCACAGTACCTGCGCTATCTTGTAACACGTGGTTATGCGCGCGCAGCATTTCTTCCCCTTCTTGCAGTAATACGTCAAGGATTCCATGGCAGTGATGGTGTCCTCCACCTGGACCCAGTCCACTGAGATGGAGTCATCAGCACCTTGGCCAACACTGTCCGTTAGACTGGTACTCAACACAAAGCTACCACTACGCTTTATGCCCTCCAGGTTGGATCCAGACCCCGACACACTGATACGACGGTGAGGGGTCTGGTATAGGAGTTTGCGAATCGGATCGTCAAGGGTGTCTACGAATCGCGTGGCTTGGGCCAAAAACATACAAGACTAAAAAACACAAGGAAATAATGTCTGTTGGAATGATTCCAAAAAGAAAAGCCGTGACTGAATGTGAATAGCTATCGCAAGAGTGGGAAATATACGGTACTGATTTATAGCAAGTATAGACGGTACAACATGCCGTAACATCGTAATGGATAAAAAAAAAAAAAAAAAAAAAAAAACAAAAAAGGACGGATATTTGGTTAGTAAAATGGTTTTGGAGCTGATAGGCTTAGTCTAGTGTAAGCAACATCTCCATTCATCTTACCAGAATAATATTAAGATCTTGACTCGTATATTCAAAATGAGCGGCCAGGCGACGTGCCTGGGTCACGTGACACCCTTCTAAGAGCTCACCAATCACTCTTTCAAGAGCTGAGAATTCCTGGTAAATATTAAAACAAACAGCATAAAAATAAGTTAGGTTCCAAAATTCTCGGAATATAACTGATAATGAAATGGAAAAGACGGAGGGGGTCTGTGATTATAAATTAACTGGAAACTTTGGAGTGTAGTGTAGTGTAGTGTAGTGTTGTGCAGTGAAGTGCAGTGTTGTGCAGTGCAGTGCAGTGCAGTGCAGTGCAGTGCAGTGCAGTGCAGTGCAGTGCAGTGCAGTGCAGTGCAGTGCAGTGCAGTGCAGTGCAGTGCAGTGTAGTGCAGTGCAGTGCAGTGCAGTGCAGTGCAGAGCAGAGCAGTGTAGTGCGGTGCGGTGCGGTGCAGTGCAGTGCAGTGTAGTGTAGTGTAGCGAGTTTAGAATAGTTTAGTCTAGTAGGCTTAGTATATTTTTTGATAAAATTAGTGATATGATGTAATTTCTCCTGAAGGATCTACCGTGGATAAAAAAAAGTTATCTATCTATCTATCACGTGGAAGTCATGTAAGGGGATGGGAAGGGAAGGTCGGAGACAAAACAGTCATCCTCAGCCAGGAAGAAAGAAAGACAAAAAATCTATTATTGAATGTCAATACTCAAATTTCAAATTCTCTATTACTTTGGGTCCTCTCAAATTTGGTGTAGCATATAAGCGTGTTCCAGCGAAAGTCTTATCTTAAAGTGGTTATGTTGTTGAAGTTGCGCAATCTTTACTTTACCGTTTGGTATTCGTGGCATTGAAAGGAGGCTAGCCTGCGTACCCAGGCGTTCCTTGTGGGTTTTGGTGGAGGCTAAAAGGAGGCTGTCCCTAAGTACCTGAGTCTCAAATCAAGGAACACCGGTACTTTTCCCGATAGGAAAAAATCAGGGTTTTACATAAGCAAGGCAGATATACCTCGTCTGTTGTGAGCACAGTTCCATCAGTACTTAGACTCGTATCGAATGATTCTGGTTGGATCAGCTCGTTTGTGCCAGACCCTTCCGAGGTATTATCACTAGGACGGTTTATGAATACTCCTGCAGCCCAGTCAGATGATGAGGGCAAGAACTCTAGATGGCTGACCGATCGAGCGAACCGAACCTAAAATGTACACATAGAATGACTTCAATGTTTTTTAATCCATCCCTCTCTCCCTCCCTCCCTCCCTCCTTCCCTCTCTCTCTCTCCATCCCTCCCTCTCTCCCTCTCTGCCACCCTCCATCCATCCCTCCCTCCTTCCCTCTCTCTCTCCATCCATCCATCCATCCCTCCCTCCTTCCCTCTCTCTCTCCATCCCTCCCTCTCTCCCTCTCTCCCTCCCTCCATCCATCCCTCCCTCCTTCCCTCTCTCTCTCCATCCTCCATCCATCCATCCCTCCCTCCTTCCCTCTCTCTCTCCATCCCTCCCTCTCTCCCTCCATTCATTTATTTATTCATTCACTCATCCATTCGTTTCTATAACACATACCTCACGGTTCTTTTCCATCTCAGCCCTGATAGAACACAGCCATATTCTTTTCTCCAGCTTGCTTAGTTCCTCTTTCTGTCGGCCTTCCTTATTCTCAGTCGTAACGGTTCGGGAATACCATTGGAGAGCCATCGATAGCATTCGGGATTTCTCCGTAAACGATAGGTCATTATCTTCAGCCTGAGTCTAATGAAACCAAGCAGGATACAATTAATCAAAAGACAATACAGAAGGCTGGGTCCACATTTTTTAAATCATTTCAAAGTTGGTCAAAAAATCCAGTGTGAATGTCTACAGAATTTCAACCGTAGGAGTCACAGTGGCTATGAGGTAAAAATGTATTAAAAATATAGAAATATATATATATAGAAAATAAGTGCCAATCTGGTTTACACGAGAAAGAATTCAGTTTCCCAGGGAAAAAAAGACTATTGTTATGCCTCCTGTCATGACTGCCATCACGTGATGGTGCAAAGCCTCTATAATAAGGGGGTTTTTTTTCGTTTTACCTCGAAGAACGAAGCAGCAATCTCTGGGTTACAGCGGTTGCTCTTAAAACACTCGTCAGCCTTGTGCCAAAATGCCAGCCGTCCTTGCTTGATTTCCCATAGAACAGAGTTCTCTATGCTTTCCCGTTCGTGTAGGACCTAAAAAAAAAATAAGTAAGGAACATATCATGCAGTTAAAGCTTAATAAATGGAGTGAAATCAAAACCTGTTTTTACAAAAAAAGAGAGTTTACGATTCGATTAAAAGCGCGAATAAAAAAGATAACTTAATATTGAATATAATTGAAATTTAAAATCTATTTAAGACTAAGTATACCATTTTATCATTGAATTAAGCTGACGCATCACGTGTCCTAATCGTGTGAGGTAAAAAAACTGTTCTGGAAACGCTATGTACGATATTTAAGGAATGTAGCGTGCTAAGGCGTTTGAAAAAGTGCGCTACTTACTGAAGATGGTAAAATGTCACGAATTCTTTCTTCTGGCCGAAAAACTTATATCTATCGCAGAGTAGGCAGATCAAGTTTAGTGATTCTGTCTTTGTAAGAGGGAATGGGGAGAATGATTTTTGTGGCGCGCTGTTGTATTTGTGGTAATTTGCATAACGCTACGAGCATGCGCAGAAGGTTCTTTCTCGTGTCCAAATTCCGCGCTAACACAAAACCCACCTCTTTGAGTGTTATAGGATCCTGAGGTAGTCCCAATAGATCTGCGTACTCCCGTGCCTGGGAGAAAGATTTATGAGCCAGGAGACTTTGAAGTACACGTTGAATCTCATCTTTCCATGCGTCGCTGTCCTCGTCCAACAATTGCGCAAAATCAGCTACTACTTTTGTGTCTTGTATGACCTCATTGATCTTGTGCAGTTTGTAGTAATTGGGAACTTGTTAGAAATAAAATGTGGAAGATTAGTATGCATTTGTTACGCGCACTTTGCTAGCGACAGAACGATTGTGGGACATCAAAGCGAGTAAAGGTTTCAGCAACAAAACTCAGGTGCGCAGGCAGGGGAAAGCCAAGGGGTGCATCCCCTTTCCCCCTAGTGGCAACAAAATGGCGGCGTTTTAGAATTTGTACGATCATTTTCATTATTTTGAATACTCACTTTTGAAAGAATAGTTTCTGCCAAACATAGTCTTAACCAACATGGACGAGGCGCCTTTCTCGGAAGTAAAAAACCCATCTCCCCCCCCCCCTCCCTCCACACAAAACACACACACAACATGAAGAACAACTAGACGACACAAAGCATCTTTGAATGAATACTCACTTTTGAAAGAATAGTTTCTGCCAAACATAGTTTTAGCCAACAGGGACAACAGATGACCCTGCTCGTATGAAGTACAGCACTGACGAACCATCTGCTGGGTTACCAAACTAGTGACTTCCTCGATCCATCTGACGTCACGTGTAATGCTAAACGGTGATTGGCTGACACTGCTGTCTCTCATTGTTAGCTACAACCAATAGGAATGAGATTTTAAAAACTCGAGTTGTAGATATTTCTATATTTATATTTATGTTAAAGCTTTAGCAAGGTGAGATAATAATAATTTTATTTCACACAGAATTCAGAAAGCTAACCACTTATTTACACTGAAGCTGTGAGATGTATGTTGAGATACGAGGAATGGCTGTTTAGGGTGCTTTGGGGGGGGGGGTGGGGGTGGGTACTGGAGTAGTTTGGGGGAGAGGGAAGGGGAAAAGTGCGGTACTGGGAAGGGAGGGGTGCGATTTTATTTCTCCTCTTCCCATCCCTACGGTTGGTTTAATGTCTTTCGTTCACAGCTATTTCAAAAAGGTTGAATACTGAATACTGCATACTGAATAGTGCATTACAAGACTGAAGTGCATTGTGGGTCATAGTGCCATGGTCTAAAGTAGGATTAATAATAATTATTTATTCTATTTTTAGTGTATTCCATCTGAAACAATATACTAACTACATGTAGAGAGTTAATTGCTGTATATTTACTTTCAATTTCAAATTAACGAGGCCCCTTAATGCCATTTGGTCGTGGAATGCACTATTCAGTATGCAGTATTCAGTATTCAATCTTTTTTGAAATAGCTGTATAAGGTCTAAAGCTCGGTTTAACCAGTACGGTTTTGTCATATGATCCAACATAGTTGTTTTATCATATCATCCAACATACATTCCACCTACAGCAAATTGACACTGAACTGAAGCAAGGAGGGGGGAAAATACAAGAAAAGAATGCATGCAACCAATTATGTCGAACCAACTTTACCTTGCTGTAAGACTTCTTAAACAAATCGAGTTCCTTTTGACAGTTATCAAAATCAACATGCACAACAAATGACTCGTAGAATCTCAGGAAGCGTAGCATTGGGCTTGTCTGTGAGAAAAGAAAAAAAAAAATAATTTTAAGCTATGGAATTGCACTCGTACTAAAATGATGCGTTTTTCTTAGTTGTCCCATCACAGCTGACGAGCATGATTACGTTTAGTCAGTACTCACTGGATCAAAGATGTAAAACGCTTTAGCAAGAGAAACAGCAAATCGTCCTTTATGTTTCACCGCTGCTGTAATAATCCCAGTGAGGTCTGGTGCTGACCATCGATGCCATTCAACAACTGAATACAAACAAACACAACATGCTGTAGTTAGAAATGCGAAACAAAAATTCGAAGACACTAGAGAAAGGAATGGTGTCGCTGTGGGCGTTCCTCGCAAGGCGAATCCTGTACGCATAATGTTCTAAGACCTTTATCATTATAAGATGATCGTTACGTATGCGTGCTGTTCTTCGAGACTATTGCTTTTAGTTATTATCGTAGGCGCTGGGCAGGCAAATAAGGATGATATTCTAATGAGAGTTTGGGGGATCAGATAGGCATTACGTCGGTCATACTTGGTTCTGTACAAAGCCCTTTCGGTACTGGCGAATATTACTAGAATGAGGAAGTTGCAAATGCAGCAAGCCCTTTACCCCCCCCCCCCCCCCCCCCCCCCCCCATTCCCCCGTCCATGGCATAATTGAAAAGTTCCTTTGTAGTCCAATATATGTAATAGACAGGTACCTGGTATGTTGTGTGTGACTTCATCCAGGATGTCTGGTTTAAGCGTAGAGCATAGCCAGGCACATATACAATCAAGGGGCTTGGATTCCTACGGAACAATGATAGATGCAATGACCTTAAAGATTTAGCCAGTAAAGATAAAACCACAAAAACAACAACAGCAGCGACAACAACGAGAGCAAGAGCAAGGGCAAGAGCAAGAGCAAGAGCAAGAGCAAGAGCAAGAGCAAGAGCAAGAGCAAGAGCAAGAGCAAGAGCAAGAGCAAGAGCAAGAGCAAGAGCAAGAGCAAGAGCAAGAGCAAGAGCAAGAGCAAGAGCAAGAGCAAGAGCAAGAGCAAGAGCAAGAGCAAGAGCAAGAGCAAGAGCAAGAGCAAGAGCAAGAGCAAGAGCAAGAGCAAGAGCAAGAGCAAGAGCAAGAGCAAGAGCAAGAGCAAGAGCAAGAGCAAGAGCAAGAGCAACAAGAGCAACAGCAACATCAAAAGCAACAGCAACAACAACAGCAACATTAGCAATAGCAAAAACAGCAACAACAACAACAGCAGCAGCAGCAGCAACAACAACAGCAACAGCAGCAGCAACAACAACAGCAGCAACAGCAACAGCAACCACAGCAGCAACAACAACAACAACAACAACGGCAACATTAACAGCAACAACAACAGCAGTAACAACAACAACAGCAATAGCAACAACAGCAACAACAACAGCATCGCTTAACAACAGCAACAGCAGCAACAACAACAACAGCAAGAGCAAGAGCAAGAACAACAACAACAACAACAAAAGACTCACCTCATAACAAGCGGCAAGCACTGCGAAGAGAGACCGATGTAAAGCGATGGCATGTGCCAAAAGAGATCTCCACGGTACATGAGCCGACTCGCAAGAAAACAGCACGTCAAACAGGTTATCTGGTAAGGTATTGGGGTCTAACTGACGCTCTACAAAGATACAAGACAAACACGTCAAACAGGTTATCTGGTAAGGTATTGGGGTCTAACGGACGCTCTACAAAGATACAAGACAAACACGTCAAACAGGTTATCTGGTAAGGTATTGGGCAGAAAGTTTTTTATTGTTTTGTAAACCAAAATGGTTGTAAGTGTAAACGCTCTATCGTATGCTCATATCCGGGGTCGATAACCCAGAACGTTAGACGTTATAGAGTAGATTTAGTATTACGCTCAAAAGTTAAGGCACGGCACCGATGGCACTGTGGCAGGAATTGATTACATCTTTTATTTAGACCAATCACAACTCGCCAATTCATTACTTAACCAATCAAAATGCTCCAAGATAACATTGTCAAGGTCAAGGCAAGTCCATGATTTTTTTTTTCAGTTATACGAATTCCACTCTATATATTTTACCATGCATGTCAGTAGTAGACTTGGATGTGATACAAGGTCGTTCCTCTGCTGTAACAGTTCCATCTGTAGCACTACTGGAATCCTTATCACTTGATTTCTTTTCTCTAGGTTTGTTTTTGACTTCATCTTCTTCAGCGCTACTGCTATGGGTACATGTAGGAACCTCGAGGCCCAGAGATCCTCCTTTCTTAAGGCCCATACGGGAATAGAATTGAGCACGGATGTCTTTCGTTGGGGTAAAGACCTAAAAAATATTAAGGTAAGCAGATCATCGCAGACTTGGGCCGTACATCAGGGGCATAAAATAGGCCACGTAACTAGGGAACGTGCACGTAAACTAGGGACATGAGAAGAAGACATAAAGGTCATCTCAAACTAGGGGCTTTGCAGCAAGGACATGAAGTGGACATGTGCATTGTACTTTGCAAAAATAATGAACCCATAAAACAATGTTGTATAGATATCATTACGTGCTCCTTCGGAAGCTATCTCGCAAAGGCAGTGCACATGAGTGATCTGCCCTCTGCTTTATAATACTATCCATGCAAACTGTCCTCCAACGTGTAACGCATTTTAGTGTACTAATACAATCCGGCTGGCTTATGCTAAACGCGCGATTACATGGAGCAATATTTTCTGCAACTTGTCTCGCAACGGCGTTGCGACACAAGTTGCACGGAGCATTAAAGCATGTAATCTAGAGCGCAATTTCCAAAATTTCACTAGACAAGTTGCAGCAATCATTGCGAAAAGCATAATTCGTTTCTACTTTTGGCAATGACTGCGTCTACGTTGCACCGTGGTTTGAGCAGAGATTGGCCGCTGATCGTGAGACAAATGAATAAGTATCATTTAAGATGAATATAGAAACGAATAAAGGTTATGCCAAGCTTTCAGTTATTCAATAAAGTATTCTAGTTTGTTGTGAAATGTGATTGTCCGAGTGAGTATAGTCTTGAGAAAGACTGTTCTCACTGGACTCTGAAAATGACTCCCGCTTAGGTTGTCGAAACATCAGTCACCCCCAACAACAGTCTTTCTCAAGACTACACTCACCAGGACGATCACATTTCACAACAAACTTCAAAGCCTGAGTTCAAACCATTTACTCTTAAAGTATTATACCTTGGCAGGCTCATCTTTCTTCGTAGCTTGTCTTTTCCGTCGTCTTTTCCTAGTCGATTCGTCACTGGTTGTCTCTAATTGGATCGTTTGGACATTCTCAAAGGCAAGACACAGGTGTTCCTTGATATGACGGTTAGTGAAGTGATTCTCTATTACTCCAAGCACCTGAAAACAGAAGGAATAAGAAAAAGAATTAAAAAATATACAATAGTCCTTATTAGAATTAGCCTTGCCCTATCATAGATCAGCCCAGAGGTTGTTTCAGGGTTTGATCTGTGAGTTAGTCATGCCCTGACTTAGATCAGCCCAGAGGTTGTTTCAGGGTTTGATCTGTGAGTTAGCCATGCCCTGACTTAGATCAGCCCAGAGGTTGTTTCAGGGTTTGATCTGTGAGTTAGCCGTGTCCTGACTTAGATCAGCCCAGAGGTTGTTTCAGGGTTTGATCTGTGAGTTAGCCATGCCCTGACTTAGATCAGCCCAGAGGTTGTTTCAGGGTTTGATCTGTGAGTTAGCCATGCCCTGACTTAGATCAGCCCAGAGGTTGTTTCAGGGTTTGATCTGTGAGTTAGTTTTTTGCAAGTTTTTTATTTCTTTTATAAAATACAAGGCCGCGTGCGTGCTGTGTCCTCTCATAAAGCACGCACTCCCAACCAATCAGAACGCGAGATTAATAACAGTTATTTTATAAGATACATCATTTAACACCATAACAACCAACCCTACTGACCTGGTGCTTGGGGTACTGACCAACTTGTGCAAAGCAAACAAAAGGAAGCCATTTATCAGCCTTGGCGCAGTCAATCAAGTATGCCGTACTGAGGTCCATCTTATGAACACGGCAGAACATCAGGACAAGGGTCCATTGATTGCTTGATTCAAAACTAGACCTGTATGCGGCGCAAAAGAAAACGTGTTCAGCGATTAAAATACACTAACAGTGTGCAGGACACAATAACTGGGACCACGTTTACCAATCAACGATGTAGCACAAAAATATCAATTTGGTAGAATAGTGACTTTGCTCTGCGTTGTTAGTGTTGTCGCCATCTTTAATACAATATGAAACACGAAATTCGGATAAGCGGATAGGTTGAAAGACAAAATAAAGAATTTCAAATCTTGAGAGTAAAATTGGTCCTGCAAATTATTGCCTTTTATCATATAATTACCAATGAAATATCTATTTTTCTCTATTTCGAAAAATTGATATCTTCACACGTGAAAATAACATGTTATTTTCACGTGTGAAAATAACACCATTGCGATGGCTATTCAAAAATACACGGAAAGAATTGCCTGAAGAAGCCAAAACATACTTCATTGATAATTATATATCTATATATAATTATATATAATAAACAGAATATTACATGGGCGCTTGGAGATAGGAATTTTATCTTCTCGTGTTGAAAATCTCTCACTCGTTCGCTACGCTCACTCGTGTGAGATCTTTTCAACACTCGAAGATAAAATTCGTATCTCCGCGCGCCCATGTAATATCCTCTAGTTATCACTATGAAGTCACAGCTTGTTTATAAGGGAGGCAGAAGTGATAAAGAACAATAAAATTTTGGACTAATTGTACATGACAGCCATATCGTTAGCTCTAATGCCTGTTTTCCAACATTTTATAAACCTATGTTTATTCTACATTATTATATAGATATCGATGAAATACCAGGTTTTCTCTAGTGTCAAAAACTTGATATCTTTCACCAGTGGAAGATACCATATCTTTCACACGTGAAGATATCGCTGTTGACATGGTAACGTATTTTAATAAAGAATTTTTGAGCTTTTTTTTTATATTTAAGTTTCACCGATATCTATATAATAAACAGAACATTACATGGCCGCTTGGAGATACGAATTTTATCTTCTCGTGTTCAATTTAGATATCTCACTCGTTCGCCCGCGCGCCCATGTAATACCCTCTATATATATATATATACGGTATTTCGTGACTATAATTTTTTTTCTAAGTTCTAAAAAAAATCATAATTATTCACAGTTTTCTTTGTGTTGTTGCTGTGTTGTCACCATGCCACTACCACGATTCTTAGCGTTCATGTGACGTCATTGTGCTATAGTAAATGATGCAAAAAAGGTTACCTTTCTAAACAATATTTACTGATGAGGTTCAGAGTTGCTTCCTCTAAAGCAGACAGGAACGTGGTTAACTGACGCGTCCCTCGAGAAATAAGCTCAGAAACTACAACAAAAAAAGAAAACGAAAAATGGAAATTTCTTACGCTAGAAAAACAAAGACCCAGAACACATTTTCATGGATAATGCGGTTTTTATAAGTGGAAAAGTAGAGTACAAGCTTACAGCACATACACGCGGTGCGACATGCCATAACATTGAAATGGCTTACCATAAGAATGGTTGTCGTATGAGTGGAAAACATCTACATGTAAATGGGTTCCCGTGTATTTCAGTATTTCATCCAATCACAACGCGTAGTTACAGCTACGGTAAAATAAGCTACGACAACAGTACGGCTACGAATTGCCATATTGCTTTTCACTCATACAAAACTGCTCTAGCAAAAACCTGCATTTGGAATAAGTGAATACCAAGTGTGTTACCTATTTTATCCTTTAATGTCTGGCCATTCCTACCATCCGTACCCTGGAGTGATTCACGACCTGCATGTGATAAGATCCTATTGGCTGCCTGGATATCAACACGTAACCCTGTACTGTCTATTCCCAGCATTTCAGTAAACACCACACAAGATGTAGTGATCTGTGTGTCGGTGAAATGTTGTATGGCTACGCGGTAGGCTTTCTTGGAAGCAGCAAAAATCCTACGAATAAACATGATGTCATTTATAACGCGTGTTGATAATTTTTCTGAGTTCGATAAACAGGGTGCATTGTGGTCTAGCTGGGATACAAACTATAGAAAACTAGAGATCTTTTCAGTTCGGGTGTAATGCTTTCCCATTTCAGACCACGTGTCATTCTCTAGAGAATACGATTCTTCATTACACCGATCCCGCATCATTGCTCCATTCATGGTTCTACTTCTAAAGTTACTGTTGCTACGTCGGACAAGCTAAAATGTATTTTTGATATACAGCATGGAACAGACACCGATTGCTGCAAATCGTCATCCATATTCACGTGTCTTCACATGTGCAACCGTTAAACAGAAAAATGAGACTCTTGGAAATGATGTCTGGTCTGAAATGGGAAAACATTACGCCCGAAATAGAAGGGCCAATAGCCTACTTCCTACATACGCTTCGCTTGTCACGCGTTACAAGTGCAAAAGTTTCAGTACAAGGCTACGTGCTAAATTAAATGTATTCTTTTCTCCTGTCACTAATCACTGAGCAATATACACGAAGCCTCACATTGAATCCTTTGTGCGTGAAAAACGAAGGATATCTCGGAAGTGGGCTATTCGCTTAAACCGTGAGGGTCACCCTACATACCTTGCTCTAGTAACAGAAAGCTCTGCCAACTGACTGCCAACAAACGCAGCAAATGCAAATGACGGTCGTCCATGACGTAGGTAATAAGAATAAGTTAACTGCTCTTGATGGGCGTACTGTGAGACTAATGGTGCTAGCGAGAAATGGGGCATCTCACAGACCATATCTATAAAAAAAAGTTCCTCATTTTTTTTTTTTTTTCCGTAATTTTTATTAGTGCGATTTACAACTAGGATGTGCACTCATCTCACTCATCGTTGAGAGGTGGCGCGTTAGCATAGCACATCATCAATGCTTCTTGTGATCAAATTACATAGTTACAAGGCTTAACCCAAATGAAGAAGTCCAAAACAAAATATTCCATAGCCCTCTTACAATGCGGTCTTCAATGCGAGGAACATGAAAATACAGAAATACCAAGAAATAACACAGACTCCATTGTCAAAAGTCTGATTTCTTTTGTATATCCATGTTAGCCTGGCATCCACGATACTTTTGACAAGGGTCCATTTGAAGGACATAAGAATAGGTTTCCAATTCTCATGAGATTGAAATTCTTTTGTTTTGTCCTTCAAAATGAGTTGCTTTGATGTCACATGCAAGGGTCTATCGAAAAGGGAGGGGGTTTCTAGCCTTCAATTGCGGAGTATTTTCATCCACCTTTCAATCTAACAAATAGTGGTACAAACACTGATAACCATGGGCTTCTCAGCCATAAAGAATTCTATCGAAAACTTGTAAGACATTCGGTACGAGACAGGAAATGACGACAAATAAAGCCAACCAATAATAATACTTTATTCACCTGCTTTTAAAGCCAGCTCATTGGTGGATTGCCATCCGAACATCCGAGAGATTTCGAGAGGAGAGTTACCCTAGAATTATAAAAACGAGGTATTCTTTTATTACCAGGAAGATATTCAGATTTCATATTCTCTTTTCCAAGGATTGTCCATTACAAATTATGAACCATTAATAACTAGTAGTTATTAGTTGGGTAACTTCAGCTACACTATACCAACAGATTGTTACTAGCTAACTTTCGAGGTTCAATTTTGCAAATAAGGAACATTGCATTGGAAGCACTGGGGTTGACGGCGCACTGCCTGACATAACAATAGCGTTTACTCTTCTCGCAGGCATTGAACCGGTCCCCCATACCCCCCCTCCCCCCCCCTCCACCCCCCGACCCATCCCCCCTCCCCCCACCCCCGGCCACTAAACAACAACAACAACAACAAAAAAACATAATGCTTGACTGATATTTTTTGCGAGTAAGCCATACCTGTAGTAGTTGATACACGGTAATGTCTTGTGGCTCCATACCATCCACACTCGTTGTAACAGGGAACAGAGCAGTCAGGAGCTTAGGATACGATAACAGTGACCTGCGTAGTAATGTATCTTGTACTTGCCATGTTGGGTTGTCGATAGAACGATCAGCCGAAACAATAGCCTGGAAATACAAGAAAATTTTCACACGAACGAACCTACCTAGAAACCACAGCACACGGCAACGTCACAAGATTCGTAACTTTTAACCAATCACAACACGCGAGGATACTGCCATCTAATAGGCCCTTTGCAGTTAACGGTCACGTGTCTGTTTTTTACATTAAATTGGTGATTCTTTTTAGCTACTTGTAAAGAACTGAATGAAAACATGTGTATCCAGTGTGTCACGAAATGCAGTTTTATTACGATCTCTCGTAACAGGTTGTAGAAAGTTTGTTTACAGTCCAGTATAAAATTTCACCCATGGGAATCAAAATGTTCATTCATTTGCTCTCAGTGAATTAATCAGCACGTGATTGCTTAGCTGCAAAGGACCTATTGAGTCTGACGGAAAGGACGGCATCTGATGAACCGATCCTCGCGAGTTTAGAGGTCATCCAATCAAAATGCAGAGATACCAACCACACTCTCTCCATCCTTTTTCGTGAGCACCACTACAGATGACTTTCATGGAAAATTTAATAAAGCTAAATAAGTGAGTCTGTAGTCCAGAATCACAGGGATATTTATAGTAATGAGAATAATGACTATTCAAGAAGTTTTCCAGGGGTTGTTGAAAATTAGATTTTTCCAGAGCCCAGGAAAGCAGCCTTTTTCCTTTGATTCAAGGCATTTGCCAAAAATCTAAGGACTGAGTAGTAACATAAAAATGTCCATAAAATACAAAAATATGCACAAAATAATAATAATAATAATAATAATAATAATGATAATAATAATAATAATAATAATAATAATAATAACTAAAATTTAAATTAAAAAAAAAAAAAATTTTATTACAATTTTTTTATTAAAAAAAATAATAAATAAAAACAAAATAAAAACGGACTGAGTAGTGCAAACAGTGTGATATACATTTTCCCCCCATCATTTGCGGAAGTATTAACTGGTTAGTATACCTGTGAGATGGGTCCTGGTCCATACACTAGAGTAGCCAAGGCCATGATAGGACATCCTTCATTAAGCATTGCAGTGATAGAGGGTGAACTGGTATTCAAGATAATTTTTGCGTTTGATAGACTGGCACGAAACACGCTGTCTTTATCTGGAATATATAACTCAGATTTAAAGGATATGTATTTGGATGATGTTGATTTTGCATGGATGTGGATAATAGGGGCATTGAGCTCATCTTTGCTGATTTTTGTTTTAAGTGAAGGGCTCTCAAAAGATGTCATTTTACTCTTAAACTGGGGAGCTTATTCAGTAAAATACTAGGTAAACATGAAATAATAGTACAATAGAAGGGGGGTCTATTAGTAAGGATAGGAGTGCCCGCAGCACATTCTAAAGGTAGAATAAGGTCTCATAACACGTTATTTTTTCCCGGTCCGGTATCCTAAAATATCGTACGTTCTGATTGTCTGTTTGAGCGGGCGGTATTTTGTCAGTATCTGCCCGCGCTCGCGGTCCGGTATCCTTTGCCGCTAAACAACAAAACAAAACGATTGCGAAAACAAGTAAAAAAAGATACGGGAAAAAAATTATTTTATACCGTCCTATAGTCGGTCCGGATAGGGAAAAACTGTGCCCTCGGTCTTGAAAACGGACCTAGGCCTAACAGCTTCGGTCCGTATATTCAAGACCTAGGGCACAGTTTTTCCCTATCCTGACCTCCTGGCCGGTAAATAACATATATTCACCTTCTGGATGCTTTCCAGCCAGTCGAAAAGAGATGAGCATATCAAACCAAGGGGGTTTGTCACACTCTAGTTGAAGCTCCAGCATCGCTTCTAGTGATTCACCAAGTCTGCCAAAAGAAACATTACTGGGATTACACGTTTAACCTTCTAATAAAAAAAACACTTAAATTTGGGCAAGAGTGTCTCTTTCATCTATTTGCAATGTGTTGGGTTATTACACAGTGCAGCCTGTCTTAAGGATAGAAAATTCTGATTGGGAATCAAGGATGACGTAGTGGTAGTGCACTCGCAACACTCTTTAATTGGGTCTCGCGTTCGATTCCTGGACTCGGGCCAAGTTCCACATGTGAGTAGAGTTTGTTAGGACCCTCCCTTGATTTGAGGGTTTTACTCTAGGTTCTAGGTCTCCGGTTTTACTCCCATCGCAAAACCCAACGCGCTAAATTCCAATCCGATTTCTGAGTTAGCCATGCCCTGACTTAGATCAGCCAGGAGGTTGTTTCAGGGTTTGATCTGTGACTCTGCGGTGCCCTGACTAAGATCAGAGGATGTTTCAGGATTGAATCTGTGAGTTAAGTATTTTCATCTGGTATTCTTACCCGTAATAATCCAAATAATGGTACAACAGATTAACAAACTGCATCCTGATACAATATTCTATAAATCTACGGTGGAAGTCACCAAGGGACACTATCTGGCCCGCAGACCTGCCAGCGTCATCGTGTATCTGTTCCTCGTGTGATGGTTGGAGCTGTGTTTTTACACCATGTAATGGGTGTGGGTCGGTGAACAAGGTCTGGGTGCGACATAAGTGATACAACAGAATGTTGAAGTTGGAGAGCTCTTCCATAGTGAAGAGTCCGTATCTACAATAAACAATAAACAGAAGAATAGTAATTGTTACAGACAGTAGGGTAGTGACATTTTCTGAACACCGGAAGTCGGGAGATTTTTTTAATAGCACATCAAGTCTTCCATACTAGTGTCGTAGCGAGAGTCCAAGAGTTGTGGGGATATTTAAATTTTTGATGTGATGCAATATTAGAACCGCGAATTGGTCGTTTTGACGAATTCGAAGAAGGTTTTGGTGCCATCTACCAAGGCGTTTGTGTGTTTCGTGTGTTTTCGACACTTTCATGGACACACTTTGATTGACATCCAGCCAATCTTTATTTTGTCGTGATGGCAAATTGTACAATTTTACACAGGCTGCTGAGAAAGTATTTATAGACAAGAAGTAAAGCTTACCGAGTTAATTCGTCCACTATTACGTCCTTGATGACCGCAGGGCATGCTGGGAACTGACTGAACACATCACGTGTTAGTGGTGGAAGTATTAGAACATCTTCATGTATAGAGAGAGCATCACCAATGCTCACTACAGGGTCATCTGGACTGGGATTTGCTTCAAGCGCCATTGCTCGTACCCAACTCCTCATCGTTCTCCAATCGCCGCGCGATGCAAAGTAATGCCATAGGGCCTGAGGCGAGATGGTGATCGATCTCTTGGTGGTATCTACGGCAAAGAAAATTTCAAACATTTTTTGCCTTTAAATTAGTATTTTCCACCTTTTTTAAAGTGTGTTCTCAAAATTTATTTTAGCAATGACAAATGTACCTTTATCCGAAAGTATGCGTTCGAGAAGTATACGTTGGCGTGCCTCAGGGTTCCATGCTTGGACCCATTCGAGCAGCACTTCACTATAACCACCACAAGTTTCTAGTGTCTGGAATTTTTAAATGTAAATATATTAGAGAGACAAGAACCGTGATCGATAGTTCAACATATTGCCTTTCTTACCTGTTTGTACGGATGACCTTGCAACAGACTACCTGTGCGTACGTTTGTCTCTAAAACACGGGTGGAGTTTAAATTGAAGGTGTTCTTGAGAAGCCCAAGGTCAGTCCAACTAAAATACAATAATAATATATAAATATATTTTAAATAGACCCATTCAGCTCGCGCAGAATGTTTTCCCATTCAGGCCACCAGTCATTCCCTATAGTATCCTTTCTTTGTTTAATAATTACACATCACTAGAAACATGAATATGGATACAACTCATAAATAATCTTCTAGCACCCTTTGCATCCAGTCGGAATGCAGCTCAATCTCGAAGGCATAACAATACGTTTCCAATTCTCAGGAGACCGAAATTCCTTTGCTTTGTCCTTCAAATTGAGCTGCTTTGATGTCGTATGCATGTGGTCTAATTTTTTTTAAGAGAAAGACACGTGGTCTGGAATAGGAAAATATTCTATCCATCAGAAACTTTATGCGCATCAGTTTCAGAGGAAAAAGAAAGAAGCGATTTTGGACGTGCTCACCACCGCATCTTATAAAAGTAGTTTTGCAGACTTCCCACAAAAAAGTAAATAGAAAAAGAAATGGCTGCCATGTCGGTTGATAGAAAGTAAGATACCAAAGAAATATGTTGTGAAAATGAACCATTTACCTCTGTGATGTCAGTCCCTCCTTCGCCATTTCAAATGACTGCGTGTTGTACAGATTCTCTAACGCCTCGACAAACTGTAGCATTTCTTTCTCGTCGTTCGTTAGATGTCCTTTTGCATCGAGCTCGCTTATCTGGTATGTCCAACAAAGGATTTTAGCTTTTAGTGATTTTCCAAGCAAGGGCAATTAAAACACAACAAACTCGCAGCACATTTTTCATGATGTTTTATGCAGAGATTTTCTGTGTCTTGTTGTCGTAAAAAAAAACCGCGCCGTTCCCTACGGCTTTCGCATTTACTAGGGAATGTGATATTTTGAAAAGGTCAGCTAGGATCCAGGCGCATACCTAGCCACCCCACTAACCCCCCAAAACGTCAACTCTCACAAGGGAATTGTGGGATCTGCCTGGGAATCGCAAGCTGGGACTGCTTGCAAGTTTTCTTGGGTACATGTGATCTAGTCTGATCTAGACCCAAAACTATAGCGGCAAAATGCGAGCCTGTTCTCAACACCGCTATGTATCATCCTTAATTCGTATCATATAAAAAAACAACTTTGACTGTTCCTGCTAAAGGCGCTGAAATACGAGACACAAAAACGTCCAACTTGTCGCGCAACATTGTTGCGGTGCAAGTTCGAAAACAATGTTGCTCGTTTTACATCCTATCTATCCAACTTGTCACGCAACAAAATCTAATGTTGCAAGCTGGGACTATCACGGTGGTATTCTGCACGATGATTGGCTACGAGCTACATAATTCAAGATGGTGGCCGCTTCTGCACATAAAATGTTGCGTGACAAGTTGGACGAGTGATGAAAAACGAGCATCAAATCGCAAATTTGTTGCAGAAAGTTGGTCTACGTTCTACTTTTCGCAACAAGTTTTCCCAACTTGCAACAAAGGATTTTGTTGCGCGCCTTAATGCTACAACATTTTGTCGCAAAAAACCAACAGGAAGCCCAATGAACGAGCAGTTTTCATAGTTTCTCTGACAAAGACAAAGAGCCTAGTGAATGATATCCTTACCAGAAAATCTCGGAGTGGTCGATGTAAGGTGTTGAAACACAAGGTGTGAAGTTGTTCAACTGGATCACGACCCTGTAACGATAACAAAACAACAGGACAAAGTGAATATTCCCTCCTTCCTTTCTTTCCTCCCTCCCTCCCTCCCTCCCTCCCTCCCTTACTTTTAATTTATTCAATTTACTGTAAATCATTTTTCAGCGAGTCATACTTACGAGGTTAGTAATGATCCTGATAGCAGTATCTACGTCTTGGTTGACAAGTGAAGTGAGCATGATTTCTAGACCAGTAGTAGTGATACTAGACAATGAACCATCACAGCTTACCTGTGTTACAAAGACAACATTTACCGATTTTGTTTTAAGTACCGTGCTGCTACAAAGTTGAAGGTCAGGGTTTAAGATAAAAGCCGACATCAGTCAATGTCCGTACAGAACTGGGACTTGCCCAATTAATTTTTTTTCCTTGCCGGTCATTTTGGTTATTTTAAGCCCTGCAAGGTGTTTCTTGGATATTGTCGCTTTGGTTTAGTCGGTCGGTCTCGACTCCTACCGCAATTGCACGATTTAATATCATAAGTTATAAAGTGCTAAATTGTTCAATATAGGCGGCTCTGATTGGCTGCTATGTTAATGCCCTTTCAACACGCGCTCCGACTGGTCTTTGAATTCGCACCAGTATTAGTCGTAACATCGATGTTTTGGTTGTAGCACGTATACTTGGAATAACAATGTCTGTAAACATATTTGAGCTATCGAGTCTTACCTCTCCATGGCTCCTGCTACTTAAAAAGTACGCCTGCGCAGTGCCAATGTTACCGCTGATCACAGCATCTCTGATCACTTCCTACAACACAAATTGATAATAGGTATTCCAGCATGATTTGGGTTTCCAAGATCTGCCTCATCAAAAAAAAAAGGCTTCTCCAACGAACGAACCGACGCACGGTTCGACTTCAATAAATATGTCCAAACTTTGCTTGTCATTTTTTCCCAAACTAAAATAAATACCTTGCAATTCATAGTTTTCCATTTTTCAAATGTATCCTGTGATCCTCCATCAACGTCATCAAACGCTATCTCCCCTTCTCTTCCATCAACAGCATCCAGCTCTTGCTTCTCTGGTATATTACCAAGGTAACGCCGTAGCTCAACAATGCTCTTGGTAACGAACATTAAACAATCCTCTACCGCTGACACCATCGCGGGCTGCTTCACGTCAGGGCTAGCTAACATGTCTTGGTTAATAGTTGAAGCTGTTTCTGGTTTATTTTTTTCGATGAAGCGGGTTCCATCTTCGAGTAGACTGTGTAGGTACATGAGGGTCATTTGGAGAAGCTGGCTTGTGATGTGAAGATTGTGGTGTTCTAGTATTGAAAAACGATAGAATATAAGCATTTTGTCAATATTACTGTTACAATAGCCCTCTGCCGAATTAGCTTGAGAGAGCACGAAACAATGGTTCAAAAACGAGGTACTTTCTTCTATCGTGGGGTATTTCTGAGCCAACAATTAACCTTTCCGGAATCGAGGAAAGGACTGAGAACGATTGTAAAAATTATTAATTTAATTAAGAAACAAACCCTACCACACAAAAGATCACACTAAAGTTATTAACTTTATCGAGTATTGGAATGCTTGGTTAAATACTGACTCATTAGCAGCCTTTAAGTGAATCGTAAAAATATGAGAGAATGTAAGTTTTTTTGGGAAGTTGTCCTCAAACCCCATACATTCTCTCTCATTTTTTGCCATTTCCAAAAGCTTGTTACTCAGCATTTATTCATCCAAACATGCTCAAACTCAGTAATAATACTAGTTTTAATATGATCTTTTTATGATTGGGATCAATTTTCCCGCTCAAACATTATATACTGTAGGAGAATCGCAACAGTAAATGGATAATTATCACGTTTACACTAGATAGTACTTACGCTTTGCGTTCTTTTTCACTGATTTAACCAATGCGTTGATCACGTGCTCTGTTTGTTGTATATCCATGGTAACAGGCTGAGTGGTCGAGGAAGGACTGGGAGAGGGGAACTGTGGGGAGAGAGTTGTGTTTGAAGAGGATGGTGACAGTAGGGAAGTGGAGCTTGTGAATACTGGGGAGAAAAGATAGTACAGTATTAGAAGATGGGGTAAATAAAGGATATAAGATAAGGACGAAAGAGAGGGACTGAAAGAAATGGTAGCATGAAGGGAGTTAGGGAGACAAATAGGTAAATAGGGAAGGAGGGGGGTAGGGAGGAAGGCAGGAACTTAAGAAGGCAGGTAGGTAGGTGGGAAGGTAGGAGGGAACGAGGGCAGGAAGGTAGGAAAGTACAAGGGAACGAGGGTACAAGAGTAGGAAGGAAGGAAGGAAGGTAGGAGGGTAAGAGGGTAGGAGGGTAGGAAGGTAGAAAGGTAGAAAGGTAGGAGGGTAGAAAGGTAGGGGGTAGGAAGGTAGGTAGGAAGGTTGGAGGGTAGGAGGGTAGGAAGGTAGGGGGTAGGAAGGTAGGTAGGTAGGAAGGTAGGAGGGTAGGAGGTTAGAAAGGTAGGAAGGTAAAAGGGTAGGAAGGTATGAAGGTATGAAGGTAGGAGGGTGGGAAGGTGGGAAGGTCTGAAGGTCTGAAGGTCTGAAGGTCTGAAGGTCTGAAGGTTGAAAGGTTTGAAGGTTTGAAGGTTAGAAGGTCGGAAAGTGGGAAGGTGGGAATGTGGGAAGATAGGGAGGTAGGAAGGTAGGAAGGTGGGTAGTAAGGTATGGAAGAAGGTAGAAAGGTAAGAAATAAGGTAGGAAGGAAGGAAAGAAAAAAGAAAAGAAAGAAGGGATGAAGGAATGCAAGATGGTCCAGTGAATGGAAGGAGAAAGAAGAACAAGCTAACAAAGCAGAGAGGAACCATGGAAATCAGTAATAATTGGCAAAAAAGTAAAATGGAGCAAAGAACGTCTAAATTATATTCATGCGATACCGTTTTCCTGCGTTTTTAGGAAGAACGCCACGGTATCCAGTTGTCTGTGTTTTAAAGCCACTTGTAACGCCTCCAGAGGTATAACATAGTGATCCCAGTGGTTGATGTGACAGAGTGATTCAGCTAAGGCTGCATTCTCGTACATAATCACCTGTTAACATACAGGCATTTAATATTGTAGTAATACGTGATGTTTACCATTTAAACCAATCCATCTGGTTGGAAATTTGTTTTAAAATTGACTTTCGATAAATGGTACACGAGTCTACCGGAAAAACCGAAAAAAGCTGCAAAAGTGGATTGCCTAAATCGGAAAACCGAGTTTCCCGGAACTTTCGGTTCGGAATGACAATACCATTTGTTTTTCCAACCAGAATTTCCGTTTTTTCCAGGTAAACGGAAAGTGCCTGGGTTTCGTTCTTTGCAGAATACAATCGCACGTTTAACTGTGTGACTGGCAAAAAAAATTTCAGACTGCACTCAATTCACCCATGCCATAACAAAAACTTTTTTCTACATGCTGGTGTTCCAGTTTAAATTCAAAATAATCAATTGGTTGTTGGAGTGATAAGGTTTACTTCTCGTGCACCAGTCGCAATGATCTACATATGAAATAATCTAGTAAGTACTGGGCCACAGAGAAGGCAACTGTACATAGGTCTCGTGTCCCCTTTGATAACCAATACTGTAACTAACCCAATGTTTTATGAAAGAGTGGTTGTAACACGATATAATAATGTTAGTGTTGGTGATAATGATCATGGTGAAAATAATTATTAATTAAGGTGATGATGATGTGGGCGATGTTGATAATTATGACGATGATCGTGTTGAAAAAAAAAACAACACTAATTTATTCGCAGCCCTATCGTGAATATCTCCTAGTATCGCGATTCACTAAATAGTCTCTTATATTTTTGATACGACAATATTTTGTGGTATTGTCGTTTCAAAATTAAGGTTCTGATTCGCGACGGAGCCCAATACCAAATATATTTTCTCCCAACTAGCCGTCAATATTTCGTGATATTGTTGTTTCAAAATCGTAATTAGTTTATAGGATCGAATTAGAATTTAGTAGTTGGTTTTTGCGGAGGGAGGAAATCTGGAGAACCCGGAAAGAGAAACCCTCGTAGCACAGAAGAGAATCAACAAACAACTCCACTCAAATACAACACCGAGCTCGGGTCACATTGGTGAGAGGCGAGCGCTCTCACTGCTATGCCACCCGTGCTTCCCTTGAAGTTCGACAATGTTTGTGATTCACCATTTTCCATACATCAGTTCACTGGTCAAACACAAAGTATTCAGTCGAGGTTGCAAGGTTCAAATTTGAATAATCCTTTGAAAGAACCTTGGCACCCTGCTTGAGCGCTTTGTGTTTGATCAGTGAACCAATGTATGGAAAATGGTGAATCATGATCATAATCCTGGTGTTGGTGTTGATAATGATAATGATGATAATGTTAATTGTGATGGTGATGATAATGGTGATGGTACATACTTTATGCACAAGCTGATTTTGATCCACACCAAACGAAGGAATACACAACTGATTCTTGGTTAAAAGGCAAGCAGGTTGAAAAGAATCGCTGCTGTCGACCATCAAAATGGGCTCTGAAAACCTGTCAAGAACATTATATACAGAAACATCAGTGCAGTGTCTCCAACAAGTCATTTGGTAATCACTAAATAGACTAGTGTGTGGGAAAAGAGAAAGATAGAGTGATCATACTTCAAAGCGTAGAATATCTCCTTAATCTCTCTCACAAGGCTTTTGTATTTGTATTTTGGGTGGCATGGGTGGCGTAGTGGTTTACTGCTCACCTCTCACCGCTGTGGTCCGGGTTCGAGCCCCGGCTCAGACTGGATCATATGTGAGTTGAGTTTGTTTGGTGTGTGTTTCTCTCCCTTGCCAGGAGGGTTTTTTTCCAGGTTCTCCGGTTTCCTCACTCCATAAAAATTAACAATTGCGTTTCAAGAGTGTTGTATATTGTAATACAGAATGTAGTGTTAGTGTGTGTGGAGCAAGACTCAAGAAAGAGCCCTGTACGGGGAGTGAGGGTTGTAAAATATAAGTTTTTTGTTTTTGTTTTTGTATTTAGGAATATAATAAGAGTACAGCAGAGTAAACACAATGTCCTCAATTAGCAACTACAGTACACATAATTATGTTCCATTGAATACTGGTTTTTAAAAGGGATCAGTTGAGTACAAATGGAGCTTCAAGGAAGTAACAGAAAACGTTTGTACATTGTGTGTGCAGTTATGAAGCATGTGGGGATCAATTGTCAGTCTAACACAAGAGAAGTGTTAGAAGAAGCATAGCAAAATAATACTCAGATAATACTCACGGGTGTCTATACAAAGCCTCTTTGTTTCCATACCCAAACAAGCAAACCAACCCAAATGGACAATCACTCCCTAGCTCCTGTTGTCCATTACTCTGGGCATGCCTAAACCAGACTATCAATGAATCTGAGGCAGCAAAAAGCTTAACGATATGGTGCTCTTCAATCCATTTGTCAGATTGGTAAAACAAAGATTTTGCTTCGGTCCAGGAGAATTTCGGCAACGCTGGCTCCTTGTTCATGTTGTAGGAGTTTTCAGAGCTTGGGGTTATACTCCGTGATTCAGATTTCTTTCTCTTAAGAAGGAACCCTGTCCGCTGGAGAGTTTTTGGTTGCTCAGTCATGGTGTATTTAGTCTTATTTTTGATAGAGTAATCAAGGAGTTTAAGGTCTTTGATATTACTAAACCATCTTCCAGTAGATTGATAGTTGTCACTATTTAAGTAAGAACCAATACCTGGTGGAATTGAACAAAATAAGGAACCATTAGTATTTTTCGGCTTGTAATCTCTTCATGCCTGTTTCAAAAAGACACATAAAAAAGACAACAAAGCTCACCAACAAAGAAACTGATTATTCAAAAAATGAAGGGACGAACAAATGATGAAAGAAATGAAAGGATGAAGGGATGTGATGTGATGGGAATGGATGGTATGGGAGAGGATGGGATGGGATGGGAGAGGATGGGATGGGATGGGTTTGGATGGGATGGGAGAGGATGGGAAGAGATGGGATAGAAGAGGATGGGAAGGGATGGGATGGGATGCGAGAGGATGGGATGGGATGAGATGGGATGGGATGGGATTGTATGGGATGAATTGATGGATTGATGGATCGTTAGATCTTTGCATTTGTGGATCTGTGGATAAGGGGATTGGTTGATCTGTGGGGATCAGTTGATCTTTGGATTGGTGGATAACTGGATCAGTGGATCAGTGAATCAATGGATCAAGGATCGATGGATTGTCTTACCATTATTAAGACTAGTCTCCTTTGCAGCCTCCATTCTCATTTCCAAAAGCTCATTCTTCCAAAACCTGTCTCCACATGCAATATCTGCCATCCTAGTATTCCTTACAAGTTGGTCTTCATCCTCCACTGAGAACTGCATTCCACTACTAACAGTATTAGTTCTAGTTGCCTTATCCTTCACATTCAAATGATCTGGATTATCCCTGAAGTACTCATCCAGGTTCACAGTGTATATGTTGTTTGAGTCATCAGAAGACACAACAAGTGAGAGGTCTTCAGTCACTTCTAGGTGAACAAATTTCCTTTGGAACTGTTGAACATCAATACTAGCATCATCACTACTGGCATCTTCTAGATCTGGGTCTGAAAAACAATTAATACTTTTAAGGTGCGATTACACAAAGCAATTTCTCTGCAACTTGTATTGCCACAGCGTTGTGACACAAATTGCAAGAGTGTCACATGGTGCAACAGAGATTGCAACACAATGGTTGCCAAAAGTAGAAATCGATTTTATTTTTTGCAACAATTGCTGCAACTCCTCTCACAATATTTTTCAAATTGCTGTAGGTTACACGCTGCAATGCTCCATGCAGGTTGTGTCAAACACAACTCACAGAGAAAATTGTTCAGTGTGATCACGCCTCTAAGTCCATATTTAAAAAATAATTTAATTAATTAAATTTTTAACATTTATAAAAATAAAATAAAATATGAATAATTATAAAAATCTAAAAATATATATTAAAAACTAAGCTGATAGAACTATTCAATGTCCTTTTACGCCCAACTTCAAAACTCTGAAAAAAGTCATTACTGAGATTTTCGATATTCTGCAAACTCAGACAATTTCAAAAGCTTACTGTACAGACACACTAACTGGGACTACTTGAATATATTTGACCAATCAGATAACGGCGTAAGCCAATCAGATTATCAAGACAGCTCACCTTGCTTGCTATAGTGATATGACTGTATGTCTAGACATGCAATAAAATCACCACTAATATGATGAATCACTGTAGTAATTTGTAGTTAAGGGAATATATAAAGATTATTACTACTGCATTAATATTTTATAATACCAGTAAGGACATGCTATTTCAAAATGACCTTTTTTATATACATGTAATATGAGTGCTATACTACACCACCCAGACAATCAATATAAATGAAAAATAAAATAAAAACAATATGCTGGAAAGCAAGAGCATGCATACTGTAATTGCTTACTATCAATCATGTGACTTTTTGGAGTTGACTGGGGACCAAACAAGCGGTTGACTGAGGGGCAACTAGTGGATGCCAAGTCAAAACATATCAAAATAAGTCCTCAAACTATTGTATTTGACTATTCTACGACATGAAACCAGAAAACAAGAGATCAAAACAACCTCCAGGATTCTACAAGCCATCAAAAAAGAGCTTTTACCGGAAGTGACGTCTATTGATAGCAACCTATAATGACTGGAAATTATTATGATTTAGTCTGATGCGCAACCAACTAAGCAAACTTGGTGTTGGTTGGCCAATTTCCTAAATTAATTTATATACAGTATACAAATATTAAAAGGATACTCGCAGTTCCAGAAGAAAACAAACAGAAGATGAGTGAAAGACATCTTTTTACTTGAACCAGGGATAAAACAGGGATGACAATAGGTAGAGTTGGCATTGAATTGTCCAGAGCAAAGCATGAAACCATGTCAGGTTCCTTGGTTTCACTTAATGTTATCACAGCTATGTACTTGTCATTAATGAGGAGTGTTGCATTATGAGTATGAGGATCTTGCTCTGTTTCCATGGCAATGATGGATACTTCTTGGACTGCAGAGTCTGACGCAAGAAATAAAGTCTGTTAGAACTTTCAGGAATACTGTACACTACTTTCATAAATACAATAAATACAAGTTTGTTTTTCTTATTCCAGTTTACTCAGGAGACAAAATGGTGTGGCATGGTAAGAAATGGTCAATGCTTAGCATGTGTAGATCCAGTTCTGGATGCACGCAAGAGGTTGCTAGGCATGAAAGAAGCATAAGAGCTGCACAAGATGTAGCCAAGTACAACTCTAGCTTATGAGTGCTTAAGCAACCTCTCAAGTGCATCAAGAGCTGGATATATGCAGGACTTATGAGCATTGACCATGGCTTAAAAAATTCGAATTTTGTTCTGACGAAATCTTTATTACTTTACATGTATCTGTATTTGCAAGAATGTATTAATCCTACCTTTTCCTCTGTCCCTGAGGAGGCTTTTCAACAAGTCTGCTTTTACAACAACATCACAATTTACAACCAAACAGCTATCATCCAACTTATCATCACTTGTAACTTGTTGTTTGACGTGGTGTAATTCTACGGAATGATCATCTTTGATAACCACGAGACAATCATCTGCTGTGCTGTCTGGATATTCATGATCATGTTTCGAAATAGCCTGCGATCCCCATTCAAAACTAAAAGAAAAATACCAAATACACAAACATAAATGTAAATTATACAAACTGCACCATTTTCACTTCTTTTGAACAACACCAAACTTCTCAAAAAGTTTTAAACCTAAAAAAAATAAGCTATATTTTTTGTCAAGAATTTTTTACCTCTGAACATTGTCAAGCGTTTTCCCGCCTCGTTTTAACACGTTACATATCGTCAAACAATCATTAGAGTCTAGAACACCCAAAGTACGAAACCCTCGTGATATTTTTGCAGTTTTAGCATGATTTATGTCGAAATTTTGTCTTAGCTTTTTGACTGCAACTAAAAGTGAAGGTTTGTTCTCCGCCATCTTGTTATCTCACGTGACACTGACCTCGATCAAAGGCACAGGAAGCCCAAGGTGAATATATATTTCGCTATTGAAACGGGTACCTAGCCTGGAAATTTAGAATGCTAGGTTAATATTTTACCAAGGTCAGAAGCACTTTTGCATACCATCTGCTTGGTAATTGCCTACTTAAGCGAGAAAATCTTTCGGCGTCATTTGCTAAATTACGCCGTACTGAGTCAGCGCTAATTGGACTTTTTTACCCCATCCACCTTCTCTTCGGCAACGTTTTAACAAAGCATCGCCATAAATTGTGTTCGCAAAACTTAACCGCGCTTAAGAGGTGAATGGCTGTTTTGGCGGTGAAAATAATAGACTTCTTTTTTACCATCCATAACGCGAAGAGTGGTTGCCTAATGGACTACTTCGATGATGTACGGCGGCCATATTGGATTGCAAGGCATTATGGGGCGTCCAGGGGGTAAATAAAGCTTTGTTACGAGAGAATACAACAAAAGGCAGCGAATCGATTACCTTTACCCATTGAAAATAATGCAAACACACGAAACTTGTATATTTTTCCGTCATATTTGCCGTATCTTCGAAGCTTAACAAATAGACGTCAGCTTTATCTGTCCTCTTATTGATTATGAAAAAATAACCAATCAGCGCGCGAGAAATTTGCAAGTTATTGTAAAAAGTCTATTCTCCCGTGCCAAGGGCTCATGTATAAAGCGCCCTAAGGTGCATATTCGTGCTCGCTATTACGCAAATTAAACTCCGGGACCCGGCTGCTCCTGGAGACAAGTTGGATAGCGCTATCCAACGGATAAATCCTCATCCAGTAAATAAGTCGATGCTGTTATCCAATAGATTTACCAACTGGATAATATGTATCCGTCGGATAGAGCTATCCACCCTTGGTACAACTGGGACTTCAGCACACTAACCAGCTGAGCCTTGCCTGCCTACTGCAATGCTTTTTTTTTGTTATCTTTCTTCTTAGGGTTCTCATGCTCTAGTGACTTCAAAGCCGCACATTTCACTATGACAGACATCTATTTTTTACTGATAAATCTGTTTCCCAGTTAAGTTAAAATGAATTATTAACAAGATAAGTCCATTATTAAGTCGACTAAGAACTTTCAAAATAATTAAGAAGCACTCATCTCAAGTGCATGTATCAATAAATTAAGCCCAAGTGCAGATCGGTCCTATGAGTGCTTACTGTCGACCTGATTGAGGCTAAGCACTTTGTAGCTTTAAGTGAAGCTTGCCGGAAATTTGACGTCCTAATCGATTGATTCCTCGAATCGCGACGAAGAACAGTCGGCTCATCAGATTTATTTATGCTTTCTCTTCGAGCCGTCATTTCTTTCTCTACCTTGGGCGGTCAAGCCCACTAAAGCCAAAGGAAAATCAACTCTGCTAGCCGAGAAAAGATCTAACTAGTTCTCTATCGTGCCGAAGCAAACATAGTTTTTGCATAATTTTTAATTAAGCCCCACTCACACTTATCTTCGCTCTCCGAAATATTCAATATTCTCCATCATGAATTTTAAAATGTTTTAACATTTAAAAAATGATTTAATCTATCTGTATAGAAACGTTTGAGCAAAGCAGGCGACTCAGTATTCAAACTCAAGCACTCATTTTACTACATCTTGAAAAATTATTGCTAAAAACTCCCCAACAAAGACTGCCATAACGGCGTTTGCCAACAAAGATAAAACGATTCTATAATTCAATTTTACAGCTGAGTAGAAAAGGCTTTTAATGCAAATTAAAAGCATTGATGGCAGTCATATCATTGTCAAAACGTTTCCTGCTTTCAAAACGGCCGGCCGTCTTTAAACTGCGATCACAAGAAGAGCTATCGTCACTTGGAATTGGTGCGTTTCTGATAATAACTTGGCTAGTCAAGGCTGTATCATGAATGGAACTGAACACGAGTTATAGCAGTCTCTATTTTCTCTCACTCTGTAGTATACTTTCTATACTGACTATATAAAAGTTTCGTTGCTTCTAGCTATTGATAGGTAAGTTTCCTTCGTTTATTTTTGATAATTGAAAGCGGCGCTTATTTTTTACGTCTTTTGCCCGCAGCATTGCATACAACCAGAATTAACCGTTTTCTCAAGGTTGCGTGTGCATCCAATGAAATTTAAAGAACTTGACAGGACGATACGAGAATAGGAGCTTTTTGATGAGCATTATCCTACATTGCTATTTTATATTTTCATTTATTTTTTAATAATAATTCATAATTAATTAATTTAATATTTTCCTCTTTAAACATAAAACAGGCTTCTCAATTTTTTTCCAGTTTTTGTTGGCCATCAAGTTGGTTGCGCACGCAACCTTGAGTTAACAGTCTCGGAACACGGAGTAATTTTATTTGGCCCATGAAACAAAGATGTATAATTAGTGACATGCGGTCAATTCAAAATAAAGCAAAAGAAAAAGAAATGGAATTTGGCGGGTAAACTACTACATTACGTCGGCTATAGATGTTTCACGGGCAAAGGCCAGGAACTGAAATCACTCGATCTCGTTCGTAAAAACTGTATAAGAAGAGTATTCTGTATTTTTAGTGTGTTAAGTTGTCGTATATTAATTAGAACAGGCTGATTTAGTTCGAAGTCATACTCAGAATTATATCAAATACCTGCTCCGTCACGGTTATAGTGTACGAGGACTGACACGATCCACTTTAGCCTGTGTCAGTTTTCTGTGGACATTTCTTGTTCAGGTTCAAGATTTCGAATTCCATTACATTTTATTGAATTCCATTAAATCAAATTTCATTTCAATAATTTCATTTCATTTCAATCGATAAAATTCAGAGAAACTCTTGGACCTAAATTTATGAGAAGCTGTTTGTGGAACAAAATTGCGTTTAGCAATCGCGCCACCCCCAAATTAATACATACGAAAAACAATGGACTTACCGAAACTATTATAACGTCTTTATTTATTTATCATTTTTTTAAAAACACGTGACTGTAACTCGAGTTACTGATAAACAGTCTTAAATTCTTATTCTTCCTCACCACCAGCTCTGTAAACAATATAAGCTGTGACGCATCGACATATTAAAACAGGGCGAATTGTTTATACACATACCGATATGTATATATATCGGAACAATTTTAAAAAGCGCCTAGCTCGAGATTTGTCGGTAGTTGGAGAGAGGAAAGCTGCAATTTAATGTGCGCGGCGCGATTGTCAAATAGTTTTTCGGCATTCCCCGGCACTTATCATACGATCACCCATATCCTATTCAAATATGTTTGGTTTTAATTGCTATTAAAAAATTTCAAAACTAATGCCGTTTAAAGACAAAAACTCAATTAAACAGCTTTGGGCACTATGGGCAAACAACACCGCGGAATGTTCGAGATACCTACGTCTATGATGATAGGAAACTAAAATCGTTGTGAAAAGTCTTGGCATCATAAGGTTTTCTAGCTTTATATACAAAGATGCAGCAACCTCCCAACCTCACTGTTCAACCTCGGGTGATAAAGAGTTTTCCCTTGAAATTTGTTTGAGTGGCAGTGGGCAGGACGCAGCCACACCTCAACATTGATTTTTGGGGGGAGGGGGACGTTAGTAATGTTGTGTAGGTTTTTCAGTTTTTCGGGGGGAGGGGGGGGGTGATTACTGTTAAATATCTTCAGTGTGACAACACATCATGTTTTTGCAGGGATTGTAGATTGTGTCAGTTTTTCAGTCGAATTTTTCGTAGTTATCAGGGACAATCATTTCTGAACTGTCGAGCGGTAGAGTCTCCTTTTACCTTTGTAGCAGGTTCCTGCCTATCTTAATTTCAACTAGAAATCAGTACTCAGTAGACTCCAGCCCCATTCCAGGTCGTTTTTAATATAATCTTGTGGATAACAGTAACTTGTAGATAACCAGTCCGAAGTAAGTAAATATAGACTTGCAATAATTGACCCATTTTTCTCCAGTGATGATTGTACACTGCGAGGATTTTTTCGTTGTATTGTTTTCTTTCCTGTTCTGTCTGAAATAAGATTGAGTCTATCAAGAACTACCACCTATCGTCTTGTGCAATAATTTCAAAAACAGCTCATTAAAAGATTACCATCTTTAATTAGGTTTTGAAATAGGTGTTGTGGAAATCCACACTTCAAAATCATTAGCTAGCCCGAGAACTGTGAGGTAAAAAGACTTAATGGCACTGAAAAAATTTAACTATTTGTGTTATAGCAATTCATTCGGTAATTCTTTTCAACTTACCAGAGAAGTCAATGTTATAATTGACAGATAGTTTGAGCTGCAAATTAAAAAAATTAGACCAAATCAGCTTTCGAATATGTTAAGAAAATTCAAGAAAGAGCGATGAATGGGCGTTATTCAAAATGCTTTTCAAAATGCTACAATGAGTTGGTCTTTTTAAACTAGTTTAGGTAGGTAATTTGAATGAAATATCGACAAGGAAAGCTTTTGGACATGACTCTTTTCAATCTCATTCATTATTGTGTCCGCTCTTTATCTGATTAAATTTAAACTCAAAAACAGCTAAGTTAATTCGAATTATGCTTCTATCGATAGCATATCTTGCTAAACGTAAGCATATAAGAGCCGTCAAATGTCTACAAGAGCGATGCGCCCATATTATTTCCTTTGAGGAAAGTCGTGGTGTTTTCTCTGCGAATGATAAACCAGTGGGGCATTACTTTCCTTTATAGCATCGGCACATTGTCGGGGGAAAAGATCTTTCTTTTAGATAATTATACATATATATAAAGAAAGAAAGAAAGAAAAAGAAAAAGAAAAAACACTGAAGGCCGGCTGAGATTCCTTATATAGTCAATAACGAAAGTGAAGGCATACAAACTACCTTAAGCTACAAAAGGGTAAGTAAGGTGTTTAAAACTCGTGACTTTAAAACTTTCAAGTTAAAGCAATATCCTAGCTCGATGCGATTGATTTGGTAGCTATTCGGCAAAAAATTAAAAATAATAAAAATAATGATAATAATAAAAAAATCGAATAACACTCCAGGGGATTTTAAAAAAGAGTTCAAAATGATTTTGAGGGAAAGCTAAAAGCCTAAAATCTGTTTACAAACCTCGAAATAAAGACATACTAGCTAAGATTGTGAAGGAGTTTAATTGGAAGGCTTATAACTCAGATTATAGTTTTTCTAATCAATATAGCCAGTTCACAATCTTCCAACAGGCTTTAACAACACAGGAATTTTAATGGAAAAATAATTGGAAATAGCGATTAATATTGTTTCTGCGGAAATAAAATGTATGGACTCGTCTTTATACGAAATTTTCAAGAAATTGTCGATGGAAACTAGTATTCCTCAGTTTAGAGTTTTTTAAGTTTTCACAACACCAAAAAAAATATATAGGCATGACATTATTTAAAATTGAAAAGAGTATATAGTGTAGTATAGCTTGATAGGACATGCCATTTTTTTTCGATCATCATTTTGCTTTCTTATACTGAATCGACAGACCTCCTGGAAAAGTCTCAGTTTTGACTTACTTCGCCGCGACTGAATTGTATGCTTAAAGCTTTAAAGCTTTGTATCCGTTCCACTTTTCAGTAAAATATCGTATTAAATCCCCCCCTTTTTTTTTTGTTTGTTTAGAAAGCCGTTTTGAATTCGAGTCCGCCATTCCTGCTTGAGCTGAGTCGTACCGCATTAAAAAATAAAAAATAAAAAATAAAAAAACCGCACATTTTCGCATTTTAAAATAAATTTTTGATTTATGTAAACAAAATGTTTGAATCAAATTCATGACTTTTACTATATTTGAGGACCTTTGAGCTAGGGGTCGACAGTCATGAAAAGAAGATTCAGCTTTGCGCTGGTCAGTTTTCAAATTCGCGCGGGAATAAAAGCATAGCACGGGCGAACAAATCCAGGAGGACTTGTTTCGCTGTTGCAGTACGTACACCGGGAAATGTCGACTGTATGATATTAGTTTGTTTCTAAGCTCCAATAATTCAGTCCTCCAGCCAAATAGGGCAGTTTTCGATGATAATTTATTTCAATAGAACTTCAAGTAATAGCGAGCAAAATCTTAGCTCGGAAATATTGCGGACGGCTGGAAAATCTTTACAACAAATTTTCAGAATTAACATGATGTGAGGAAAAACTCTTCCTTGAAACCAAGCTTTCAGTTTCTTTCTTAGAGATAAATGCTATCATTGATTCTCACTGACGAATATCTGTTAAGCATTTCCGGAGAAGTTAATAAGTGGGTACTAATTTATATTGCATAGAACTTTTGTATTCTATCTTTCTTATTTGACGTTTTTAAGGAATTTTGATAGCATTATCCAGACAGTAGGGTGCCTACATCGTGGTGAGATTATCCTTACAAGTCACGATCTTGTTTCAGGAACTGAGCATTTAGGAATGAAAGACCAATTGGCCTTGTAATAATACATAGAAAGAAATATTAAAGGGAGAAAAGAAAAGAAATTAAATGGAATGAAGGGAAGGAAGGAAGAAGGTTGAAGAAGAGAAGAGAAGAGAAGAGAAGAGAAGAGAAGAGAAGAGAAGAGAAGAGAACAGAACAGAACAGAACAGAACAGAACAGAACAGAACAGAACAGAACAGAACAGAACAGAAGAGAAGAGAAGAGAAGAGAATAGAATATAAGAAGAATAGAAGAGAAGAAAGAACAGAACAGAACATAAACAGAAGAGAACATAACAGAACAGAACAGAAGATAACATAACAACAGAACATAACATAACAGAACAGAAGAAACAGAACATAACAGAAGATAAGAAAACATAATATAATAAAGAAGAAGATAACATAAATAGAATATAACAGAACATAAGAGAACATAACAGAAGATAAATAAGATAGATAATATAAGAGAAGAGAATATAATATAATATAAGAGAAGATAACATAACAGAACAGAACATAACATAACATAACATAACAGAACAAACATAACATAATATAACATAACATAATATAACATAACAGAATAGAAGATAATATAAGAACATAACATAACAGAACATAACAGAACATAACATAATAATATAATATAAATAAATAAAAAATATAACATAACATAACATATAAACATAAATAACATAAATAACATAAATAAATATAAATAAATAACATAATATCTAATAACAAACATAAAAAAAAACAAATATAAATAATAATAAATAAATATAATATATTAATAAATATAATATAAGATAAGTAAAATACATAATAAAAAGCTCTAAAAAAGGCTGTAACGAATGAATATATACATCAATGGATAGGAGAATGTAGCAATGTGCGAATGGATGGATGGATGGATGGATGGATGGATGGATGGATGGATGGATGGATGGATGGATGGATGGAAGCATAATAACCTTGATTGCCATATTAATTATAACTTTTTGATTCCAATTTTTGACGAAGCATAATATCATTTAAAAATTCGTTTTGTTTCATTCTATGTCTTCGTTTTATTCCCTAGTCCTCAGTTTGATGCTAGCTCGACTGTGACATGTTGCCATTATATAACTGATAACTAGTTCATTTGGCTGCAATAATTGCCATTATTTTTTTTTTTTGTCATGAGTTGTCGAGTACTGAGGCATGTCAGCAAAACGAAAAGAAAACGAGAAAATAAATAATTAAAAAATATATATATATAAACAAGATTTCCCAAGTTCTATTCGAAGTATATTCGCCTGGTATTCTGTAAAGCCCATAAATCAAAATCTAACCTATGTATACAATCAAAATCGAACTAATTTTTAGATTTAAGATTTAAGATTTTACACCACAAAATGCTTTCAATCGCTAGTGATTAATAAGCATTACCGGAAAAAATGGAGTTTCAAGTAAGATAAATAAATATATAAATGGGATTTAGAACAATCAAGGATATCCGACATTTATCATTTTGATTGACATCAATGATGGATAATATTAATCCTCAGTCTTGCTTGGTTTTCACTCACAAGATTTTTTCACTTGTTTACTTGTATAACTTATTATATACTTTACTTTTTTTTGAAAAATCTCTTACACGTTCTTTATTCATTCATCTTTTAGTGTCAGGTAATCTTTAACGATTAATTTATTTTATATTTTTACCCAATATTTATATCTATTCCACCTTTTAACTTTTGTTGTCCTTTTGAGTGTTTATTCGGTAACCGTTAGTGTCTTTGGTATCAATCGGTGGCCATTCGGTGTTCGTTCGGTTATCTTAGTTCCCAGTTTTTTTCTTCTGTTTAAAATTTTCAACGTCTATCCGCCTTCCTTCTCCTCCCATTTATCTTGTTCACAGTACTGAACTACTGACTCTGGCTCAAGATTTCCCTCGTTTGATTCACGAGCCATTTATTTACTGAGATCAATAAGAATACTCGAGTTCACATGATATAACGTGATTTATTTCTGGGTCCAATCTTTATTTACACCTCGATCCTTTTAAAACTTCTCGTTCATCCTAAGTACATCCTATGTAACACTCAAACTAATCCTAATACTTTCAAGCAATATCTATAATCGCAAATACTGGCTTCGGGTTGGTTCAAATACAGAAATGTTACATTGTCCATATTTCAGCATGGAGACATCAAACTTGACGAGAATAATTCATCCAGATAGTTTACTTATCAAATAAATCAATGCTTCGCCTCATCATACTACAGCACCGGGCTAGTTGGAGCCATAGCTTGCGTTTTAAGTGTTTTATGCGTTGTTTAATGTATAGTAATCCCAATAATTGCCTCTTTCTTTCCTCTCATTTTTAACTAATTTTGATTGTTGATCTCATGTTGTATTACTGCATTATTATGGGTCCAAAAGTAGGACTTATTCGTGAAAAGCCGCCGGAATATCAGTCATAATACCATGTTTTTCCGAGCTAAGCGGCTTGACAAAATCAATTAAATATATATATATATTTAAAGCTTATGCTATATGAAGTTGTGAATCTAACAACAACCCCCTATCCCCTCCCCAAAGTTTGACTGAAAATCGTAAATTTTAAAATATCGGGGCTACCTGTGGTTCAAAAGGGCATTTTCGCGCCAAAAAGCGTGTGCTCGACCTGCAATGCGCAACTCTGTTGCTGTCGTTCGTCACTTTTTTTACGAGTATTTTCTTTGTTTCTCTCGGAGTATTTTTAGTCTGGCTGAGTCGGGCTGAGATTTTTTTGTTATTTACGACGCATCGGTTAGAAACAGGAGCTTAATTAATAAGCACCTTTAATAGTCATCATGCGTTGGCATCACGTAAACACCCTAGGCTGTATTCATTAATATATCCAGCCCTGCTTACGAATATCTGAATCATTTAGCGTTAGTTGGCATTAGTTGACTATCCCTGCTGCTAAAAGTATAATGGTTATTTGAGTATATATTAATACTCCCCCAGAGACGTCGACAGACAGCTGTATACATCAACAGACTGCACAAGTTAGTCAAGCTAGTTAGACCGACACCACAAGTACATCAAGTTAGTCAGGAAAGACACCACAAGAATGAAAACTTTAGTCTGACACAGAAAGGTAAGGATATATATATTACCAGAGAATTATAAAAAGTTTATATTATTTCGCTATAAGCGTTACATTCGTTTCCCAAATTGAAACAGTTTTAGGCCATATATATATTATATATATTACATTATATTAACTATTATATTATTATATATATTACATTATATTAACTATTATATTATTATATATATTAAATATATATTTATATTTTATGTGTATCAAATAAAACACCCCTATTAAGACTGGGAAAATCGCTGAAGATATCATAAAAAAGCCAAGAGTTCAAATAAAGTTACTCAAATGGTTTCCAATGAAAAATTTTTCGGAGTTTTCTACGGTCAAATTTGCCAAGGTTTTTAAGAATAAGTTTTGGCTGTTTGATCAACTTGCAAAACAAACAATTAACCTAAAATAAACATCTACATAAAGATATCTCTTACAAAAGTTAGTACGAAAATCTTTAGGCCGTAAAAATATCCAGTTTAAAAAAAAATTCAGCTGGCATTGGAACAAAAGGTCATACTAAAGGCAGCAAAGCGGCTTCTCTCAGTGAACATTGAAAACTTCATAAACACAGTGTTTTGACCGTTTTTTATTAAATTTTTAATAATTTCTATTCGGTAGTTTTTCAAATAATGAGATGTTTAGAAAGCCGGCCTGCACGCGTCGAGTCGCGACTTTTTAAAAAAAGTAATTAAAATGTCGAAATTCTGAAAAAAAATAATCTTACAAGTAAATCTTGAATAGAAATATTCTAATTTCAAAGCAGCACTGTTTTGTTATTAATTGAAGTTTCGTAGGGAAAGCAGAGTCAGCTGGAAGAAAGTTGATTTGGTCTTTAAAACAGTGTCTCCGGGGCAATTCTCATACTGTGCAAAAATTAAAATTATAAATGATGCGGATTCGGATCGTTTGCTTAAGATCATAAATAAAAATGTCAGAAAATAGTTTTTGATTCTGAAAATAAAAGGCCGATTCAAAAATGGTTTTTAGTTTTTTTTAATTTTGCTATATTCGAAGTTAGATATAGCGCGCACTAAAACGGATAACACAATACTTCCCCCTTTTGCAAGGTATGTTAAGAAGTAGATTCCATTTTGAAGGATTTTTTCAACGGCTCTTGAAAACAATAAAAGGATTACAAAGTAAATTAAATATATTTTAGTATTTTTTGGATTAGGAGGCCAAAGCAAATAACACTTTTCACGCGTGCATCAAGGGATCTCTCTCTCTCTCTAAATCTCCGGCTCTAGTATGGTATTCTATCATCATCATCATCATCATCATCATCATCAATAATAATAATAATAATAATAATAATAATAATAATAATAATATTATTATTATTATTATTATTATTATTATTATTAGCTTCGTTTATTTAAACTTTCAGTATGCGTAATACTTTACAATTATTATTATTGTATTCTCATATATTTTCTATAAAAAAGCCTGACAAAGCAACATTCTAACACAAATGCAACAAAACATCTTTGTACGATTGAAAATACCGCTTTAAACAAGCATTTTATCATAGGACATCAGTTTCTAACTGTTAAAAAAAGGTTTTGAGTTTTAACCCAAAACGAAAATTGGGATCAAAACTTATACGAAAGTCTAGTTTTTGGCGCCTTTTGCCATTATTGCTCATCATTGAAAAAAATTTCCTCTTAATCTTAATTATTCAGTTAACAGACAGTTTTCATCAATCTTCATATCCGTCAATCCCTCTTGGCCAGGAAAAAATTTCTGTTGATATCCTTGTATTTAATGGAAAATCTGCCTTCGAAATGTGATTTCATTAGAGATTTTGTCTCATCCAATCTGACTCGAGGCGATGTCCAAGGCCGATTTATTTAGCTCATTCCGTGTATTTTGTCATTGTGTCAGAGCTCAAAAGCAATTTTGAGTTTATCCAACCAAATCCCAAGGATCTTAATGAATTAATCGAAACTCAACTGTCATTAAAAAAAACTTTAGTATTCATTTTTACTGAATATTTTTGTCAAAAAGGTAAAATCATGGACAAAAAACCCCAACCAAATTAATGAAGCTATACGTACAACATAACTGATGTTCTTTTTCACGATAAAAATCGTTGTTGGAGCTATGTTGATTGATATTAAATTCTATAAAGTTAAATAGAAGTATGGTTAAAGTTCGTTTTTTTTTTTTTGTTGTTGTTGTTGTTTTGGTTGGACCGTTACTTAAACTTAATGAAACTTGCGAAACCTCTTATGGAAGTACTCTGAAAACAGTGGTAAGGAGGATACAAGTGTCATGTACTGCGCGCTTAGCTTTCGATATCGAAATTGAACTTCGACTCCTCAAAGCAACAATGAGTGCTTGGCTTTCACGGATCGAAGTTTGACTGGCACTTACAAAGCTGTCTTAATTTCTTTATTTTTTATTTTTTCCATTTTTTTCCTTTCTTTTTTCTTTTTCTTTCTTTCTTTTTTTCTTTCTTTCTTTTCTTTCTCCCTTTCTCTCTTGCAGACAAGTTTAACGCCGATAAAACTCCTATGATTAAGGATCGAAAGGACTAGTTATTTAGCTTTTTTTAACGGCTCGCTTCCACTCCTGCAACTTCATTTTGGTGTAGGGGGATGGGGTGGGGGGAGTCACACTTAGAGCGGCAAAGAATACATCAATCTAGCCGGCGAAAAAACTGAAAACCCGAAGAAAAAGCAACCTCTTTTTAACTGAATTTTAACTGGATACGATGGGATTCGAGCCTGTGAAAAGAAATTTTAACTAAAAAAAAAACAAAAAAACAAAAAACGATTCCACATTGCCATACCCCCGAGACATCCGCAGAGCTGAGGCGGCGTATGGACTTCGGACCTGACGGCGATTAAATCCTTCTGCCCTTGGGTGCACGAATTACGCAAGAAAATGTTCTAACCGAAGCATCAGGGGAGAGACCAGCCGGCCCCCAGACCATATCGGCTGATCCCTTGCATCTCTGCCACGCACGGAATCGGTTGAAAATAAGATGTTAAAAAGTCTAGTCTATTCGGTGCATTGTTTTCACGGCTATTGTTATGCTGATTCACCTGGAATCTTGGTCCAGTGGGAAAAACTTTGGTAGCGATATTACACTAAGTCAAAGTCAAGTCCGGTTTGGCAAAGTCGGTACCTGGATGGGTGACCTAAAACATAATCCTCCCAACTTTTGTGAGATTTCCTTTTTCCTTTTTATCATTAATATTTATTATTTATCTTTTTTTATTTTTTTGTAACTTTCAATCGTTTGCATCTCAATAAAAAATGAAAAAATAACCGCACCCAAGCAGAAGTCGGTAATAAGTGCCACGAAGAGATTGCTAGTCGTTCGTATTCGCAACGGTGCCGACGAATTGCAAAGATGTCAAATTGAAGTCTGTTCAGCAGAGGAAAATCGCTTTTATCTACAGAAATAAAACACGATTTGAAATTTAAACCGATTTGAACTCGCTTTAGTTGAGAAATCCTCAAAAATCAAACTAAGCTACTCTAGAACTCGGTCACAATCGACAATCTGCTAGTTTCTTATTTTTACAGCAATTAACTTGTTTTGTATTCAGTTTGCAGCAACTCGTATAAAGCGGTGCAGTAACTCGCCTAACATCAATATCTTGTTTCTTATTTCTAGCAATTTGTCTTGCTGTATGTCCCCAAGAGAGCATGAATATCGTTTATTAATCATTATTTATTAATTGATGATCTCTCTCGATGTCCCTTATGGGCTACTAGTAGCCCATAAGGGACATCGAGAGAGATCATATAGCCACATTCACTGATAAATCTTGTCACCCCTGACGGCTCGACAATCAAAACATTCTACCAGTCACTTTAAGGTGTTTGGTGAGGCGACTAAAGCTCGGATTGATATTGCGGCTAGAAAAAATTTCCTGCAATTCAAAACTATCGTTCGCATTTGTATCTATCATCTTGCTGGGAGCAAATTTGTTTTCACAGGAAACCTGTTTATATAATGAGAGCATTGAACGACACCTGTGTATACTCTGTTGTACTTCAACTTTGCTGGTGACAATAATTAGAGCGCATGAATCTTTAATGTGGTTCATTTAAACCGCATAGAAGGTATGCGTACGCTAAATGATGCATATGATAAAGAAATCCCAAGAAATATACTTTAATTTACTTTTATATCTGACTGTGGAGGCCAGTAAATAAAGCAAAACAGTTAAGTAAAGTACACCTTTAAAATTGTCTTGAATGCGAAGATATTAAACAGAAAAGTCGAAACGAACAGGGGCACGTATTTTACGGAGGTAACTTATTTTTATTGTTTTATTTCTTCGGTATTTATAAAAGACAAAATTGATTGGTAAAGCCTTATCGGTAAAATAGAAAACGTATTTCATATGTCAAACATAATCAATTACACAATTGTAAGATTAATTGCGGTATACCACAGAATTAGCATTGGGCCCTCTTTTGTTCATTCCTACCAAAATAATAAACCATTATTTAGAGCTGCACGTTATTTGGACCTAAAATTGGCGAGTTCGAACCTTCATCATATGGACATGAATCATTAATGTTCGAGTCAAGTCTATATTTAGATTACCGACAAGAAAAGAGAATGTAACGGGAGAAGTTGGTCATAAAATCGTTCCCACTAACGTTGATTACTCATTCTTTGAGGCTCTAAGTAAGTACATTATCTTTAATTAGAACGAATAGCTTTGACCCTAAATGACTATAGCCTTCACTGAGTAGCTATCTATATGTTTGAATGTTGTTAGTGCATTTTGGTAAATGCTCCAGTTCATTCAAAGCCTTGGCCAGTGCCATTTAGGAATTGAGCTTTTGCTACTCTAGTAAGGCTAGGTCATAACTTTGAAACCTGTCCGCTCTCTTTCAAACCAAATTAGACTCAATTTACGAGCTATCTTAATAGCCACGTTGAAATTGTTTCAGTTAAAGCTAAATAAAATGGTGTGGTATGGAATGATAGTGTGTATTTCATCAGTCAGTGATATAGGTATAGAATGGTAGTGTGTATTTCATCAGTCAGTGATATGGTATAGAATGGTAGTGTTATAAACCATGGCTGCTATGGTAGAGTGTATTTCATCAGTGTATCGGATTTTCTGTGCCGATAAGGACACGCTGACTTATGTAGCTTTTAATTTCCGCAATTTGTTATTAAGTCAAACTACAAAATAGATATAAATATAAGTTATTATCTTGGTATTTCTGATTCTTGTTCTAACGAATATTTAAACGAAAACGTACTTACAATTCTCTTTCTGCTCTTACTATTTCAAAATTAATCCGGTTCTTGATGTTCTCAGTTCAGTCTTTTGATGTTAACTGCTTGACTTACTGCTATGATATTTTTTTGTATTTGCTTAAATATTTGTTTTGTATATTCTCTTGAGTATATTGAAAACTAGATTATTACCAAAAAAGGAAATTACACTTAAACGATTAAACAAAGGAACTGTATTTCACGTGTGTCTCTTTTATCTTACTTATACTAATGACTTATTGTTCTTATCAATCAGTCAGTGATATCGGATGGAATGGTAGTGTGTATTTCATCGGTCAGTGATATAGTGAAAACAGTAAGACAGTTGGTGTTAATTAAAACAAAAGAAAGTATACAAGGGAGTCTGGTAGTAGTGGTAAATTACCCTATAATGCAAGTGACCTATTGAAAGCAATGCCAATGCAGAATGTATTTTAAATAATGTTATCTTCTTTCTTTTTGAGTTAATAGTCTTCTTCTCCCGATTTTAAATTTTTATTTCTTAGTGCGCAACATTTGTTTAAAATATTCTTATACTACTAAAGTTCTTTGCAAAGGGTTTTGTACCTTGAACCTACATATTTTGATGGAAGCTGAAACCGGCTGGCTTAACCAAATAAGGCGTATAAACTCGTTTAGCAGCGCAAAGGCCGTGCATAGAAGTATGCCATAAATTAAAGGTTTTCAAGTAAATAATATGAAGGAAAACATATGTTTTTAATAGTTAGAGAAGCGTCAGTTGGCTTGTCACTTAGCCAGGCTTTCAGTCTGGACGGAAATTTGTATCAATTTGTTTGGCAAAAAAAACAAAAAATTGAAGTACTGTGCTTGTCAATATTTAGATTCCGGTGTCTCCATGTGGAGTTCCTGTGAAATTGGCGGGAACGGTCGCGCGCGCTCACGTCCCGATTCCTCAACTCAACTCTGGCAGAAGGACATTGGTGAAAATGTGTTTATTTTGGATGCAATCTTGTCTTGATATTAAAAAGAACCATAGACAAAAAAAGCCGGCTGATTTATAGGAGCAAACAGAGAACTGCTAAAAAATTCCTCACCTGTCACTCCCTTATTTTTAATTCAAAAAATATATTTTAAAAAATAAACCGCTTCCGTGATTCTCGCCTCATCTTTGTACTTATTTAGGCGATAAATTAAACCTTTTGTATAAAAGCTGATTTATGAATGTTTACACCCAATCAACCGTTTTTCTTGCCGGATAGCGTTTTCAATTACAAACTGCTGCAACTGAACTCCTTTGGACTTCAGTTCTCATCATTATCGATCAATCGACATTTGTCGCAGTTATATTTTTTAGCCTCAAGGCCCGGAACACATTAATTTCTATAATTGATGTTGAAAAGTCGTAGAAACGCAAGTACACCGATTCAAATTTAAAGGCACTATTTGTCTTGTTTCCAATTCAGTTTGAAAAGAATTTGACAAATTTGTAAATAATGAGATAGATGTTATCGTATGTAATAGCTTAGGGAATCAATAATCTATGGGTTAAGCGTTCTGATAATGATGGTATATTTTTATAGGGGATTAATTGAGAGTGCCAGACGCTGCAAGACCTAAGGGTGACGGACTGGCTTCCTGCTGATTTTGCATGCCCTTTCTATTAAGAGGTAAACACGCAAATTCACTACAAATTTGGCCTCAGATCAAGTACGAACATCGTGTTATCCAGAACGAAGGATTCAAACTCGAAATTGTTGACTCGAATCATTGTGACAATAAGAAATTTTGGGGATCGCAAGAGTTGTGAGAACGAAGAAACAGCAAATGGGACTAGATATTCACTAGAATTGGCTTTGCATTTGGGACATTTGGTCGTAAAGGCGGTGGTTATATTTTTGAAGTTGTATAGTAGAATTGGACCTTGAAGCCGAACGCAAGCATCTATTCTTAAATCTGACTCCACGACTAAGTTAGAAAGCCATCGAATTTTACATTCAAACTGACTCACATAAATGACTCTTTAAGGCAGTCGAGTCTACAGAATATTAAAAGAATGAATAACACGACGGAATTCATGCCTCCATCAGTAATCTCCAAAGCGGAAATACTTTTGACTCTTGTGGTGTACATTCTGACCTTCGTACTGGGAGTTGTTGGAAACATCTTGGTTTTCCTCGTCATCTTCACCAAACGAGAACGTCGAACGTCGAACGATATCTTCCTGGTCAACTTAGCGGCTGCAGACCTGTTAACTGTCTCTGTATCAATACCAATAAAGCTTCTTCAACTTATTGCACCGTTTATCCACGTCAACTGTTTTGTGTGTAAGATACTTTATCCAATGATGACAGTCCCATACTGTGCTAGTATTTTCACTATCACTTCTATGTCTATACAGCGAAGGAGTGCAATTTTAAATCCATGGAAGGGGATCATTACTCAAAGAACGACTTCAATTTGGTGTGGAATTATCTGGGTAATCGCTGCTCTACTTATTCTGCCAGTTAGTATAATTTCTACAGTCAAAAACGGGATGTGCTTTCTTAATTGGTCAAAAAAAGAAGAAGCAATCTACATAATTTCTATTTTCTTCATTCAGTACATTCTACCATTAATTGTCATTCTTCTGGCATACGTACAAATTTGTCTAAACCTGAAAAAGTACCAGAAAAACATCGTAAGGCAGGAAATCAAAAAAGAAAATATTGAGATTACACGAACGATTGCAGTGATTGTCATTATATTTGCTGTAGTAACTCTGCCATTGCAAGTCTTTTGGATGCTGTACGTCTTTCACCTTGAAAGCATTGGCATCATGAACCTGGTGAAATTACACCATTACGCTGAGCTCCTTACCGATGTCCATAGCTGCATGAATCCGTTGGTTTACGGTGCTCTGACGAGAAGGTTTCGTCACAAGTATACGTTACTATTGTCATCTGTGTTTAAAATCTTTGATAGACCTCAAAGGGAATCAAGATCCTACAATGAGACAAGCCGAAGCAGGAGAGACGAGACAATGAGACTGAAACAACGAAGCGGCACTGTTTGATAATAAAGAAAACTGTCAATCACTCGTATACAGTGTGTGCAACAATGTTACTCAAAATTCCTTGAGATATAAATAACGATGAAATAACCGCCATGTTGGTTGATCTAACAACAGAAGCTGAAGGAAAGCTTTGTTATTGTCAGCCAAGATGGCGGCTATATGACGTAGCGTGAATTCTATACAGCTATTTTAAAAACGCTTGCTGACGTTTTTCGTTTAATTTAATTATTTCGGTGGCATGGGTGACGTAGTGGTTTACTGCTCGCCTCACACCACTGTAGTCCGGGTTCGAGCCCATATGTGAGTTGAGTTTATTTGTTGTGTTGTTCTCTCCCTTGCCACGAGGGTTTTCTCCAGGATCTCCGGTTTCCTCCCTCCGTAAAAAGCAACATGTGAGTTGAGTGTTGCATGCTGTAAATATAGAATGTAGTGCAGTAGTGCGTGTGGGGGGAACCTCACGGAAGAGCCCCGTATCGGGAGTGGTGGTTGTAAAATAATTTTAATTCTGCGTTAGGCATATACCATGCCCGAAATTAATGCGCGAATGGACGATGTGAAAGCAATCAACGAAAGTTCATAACATCATGGGATTTTCCCAAACTTTGTCTGCACGTCTTTCAGGCATAATCTATTCTGTGTTAACATAAATTACGCATGAATACATTTCAAGGTTATCAGGAAACATGCAACAAATTTTCAACAACTTTTTTGTGATAGCTGTATAACTGTAAATCTTATATTGCCTATTGTTTATCCATTGTAGAGCGCACACCATTCCCTTACAGGGATGAACAGGAGCACCTTTGTTTTTCGACATGGCGGGCTCGCATTAATAAGGGGATGGGCGAAGGGGGGAGGTCGGGGGTGGGGAGGGGAGGGGGGGGGGGTCTATGACCTCCCCTTGTTCCCCAAAGATGTCATATCCTAACCATATCTACTCATTATATATATTCAAAATAGCCTATATTCAAACATCACTTAGAAATAAATAAGATAAATCATCAAAGATGTTGAAATGAGAAAATGATTGTTTATTTAAAAGTGTAAATATAATATATGCAGCAAACTTCCTACGATGTTCAAATGTAACAGTATTATCCATTCGCCCTCCCGCACCGTGACCGTGTCCTGTTGAAGACTGTTCTGGCCCAGAGGTTGACGTGTGCTATGTCCCACAGTCATAACAAATATATTAGGGCTATAAAATTTATCCTCCTAAAGAGCACGAAAAGTAAATATATATTCTTGAAACTGTTTACACAAAACCGTCAAGAAAGAAGTGGAGTGAAAAAAATACTTACTAGTATCCGTGCCAAGCTGCGCCGGCCGCGTCATCGAGCCAAAAACACTTTAAGTTACAACTCCTTTGCTTCCTTCCTTCCCTGCTAGCAGAGCCTATTTTCCTCTTGTTTTGGTGGAGTGAGAAAAATAGACTCTGCCGATGTAGGACGTTATACTTCTCTTTCCTACTCACCGATCCCCCTTCCCCCTCCCCAAAGCGCCGCTACGCAGGCTTCGTGTTTTAATACGATAACTAATAAAAACCAATTAAAATAAGTTGAATTAGAATTAATATAAAATTAGTTGATTTCGTAAGTCACTCGTTTTCCACTCATATGACAATTCCTTTTGGAATGCCTGCCATTTCAATGTTATTGCATGTCGTATCGACACGTGCTGTAAGTCAGTACCGTTCGTTTCCCACTCATACGACAACCATTCTTTTAAGAAACCATGGGAAACCATTTCAATGTTGCGGCATGTGGCGTATCGAAAAGCGCTGTAAGTCAGTACCATGGGAAACCATTTCAATGTGATGGCATTTGGTGCTGTGCACGTGTTGTAAGTCAGTACCGTATTTTCCTACTCGTACGATAACCATTCTTCCATTTCAATGTCACTATATATTGCATATATTTTTATTTATTTTTTGTTTTACTTTTACTTTTACATACTATCTATGGCAACTTTGCTTCACGGTTAAAATTCCTCTAATTTGACTACGATGATGGCTTAGCTCACTAAGTAATTAAAAGATAGAAAGATAAATTAGCCATTTAGTGTCCTAGAGGTCCAGCCGTCCCCACGTGGTCCAAAAGGATACGTGGAACTTAGTAATAACAAGAGCAAAACTTAACCAATCATGATGAGAAACGAGATCACGTGTGACTACTCTAGCTGCCGCGTGATTTAACAATGCGGTACAACAGATATAAAGAGTAGACAGTTTTCTACCGTTAATCACCAGTCATCCCCGATAGACACCACAAGAGCAGCCATGGCGAAAATAGCTACTACATTGATGGTATTCTTTCTTTGCTTTTTGACGGTGACAGGTTAGTTTAATTACAATTATCATAATATATCAATTGCTATTGCCCAGCAGAAGTGTAAAACAAAATGTATATATATATACACGTTATGATTCGGCATAATTGTACGAGCAGTTCAGGGGATTTTTTTGGGGGGAAAACGTTTTTTATATCATTTATAACTTATCAAAGATGCAAAACCCCTTCGTTTGAACGAATAGCATTAAGCTTTGTTATAAAACATTGTATTTTACTATTTTATCATGTTCGTTCCATGATGGAATTGGAATATAGGAGTTGATTTTTGAGGGAGGAAAACCGGAGAACCTGGAGAAAAACCCTCGAAGCACAGGAGAGAACCAACAAACAACTCTACTCACATAGTACTATGGAGATAACCAACAAACAACTCTACTCACATACTACACAGAAGAGAACCAACAAACAACTCTACTCACATACTACACAGGAGAGAACCAACAAACAACTCTACTCACATACTACACAGGAGAGAACCAACAAACAACTCTACTCACATACTACACAGGAGAGAACCAACAAACAACTCTACTCACATACTACACAGGAGAGAACCAACAAACAACTCTACTCACATACTACACAGAAGAGAACCAACAAACAACTCTACTCACATACTACATACACAGGAGAGAACCAACAAACAACTCTACTCATCCATCCATCCATCCATCCATCCATCCATCCATCCATCCATCCATCCATCCATCCATCCATCCATCCTTTTCTTCTTTCAGTCATTCATACATTCATATCTTCATTTTCCCCAGACTTATCCTACGGAATAGATAGTGACTGTCTTTTGCCAAAGGTTGTTGGCCGCTGTCGTGCCAGGAAGCCCAGAATCTACTATAATTCCAACAAACGAAGATGCGAACGGTTTTTTTACGGTGGATGCGGAGGAAACGCCAACAACTTCAAAACCAGAGCTGAATGTAAAGAGAAATGCGAAGGATATTCAGGTGGGTATTCTTTAAATTATTTTAAAATCAGTTTTCACTCAAATCCAATTAGCGTTATAGAGCGCATGCAGTAAAACCATGAAATAAAAATAAAGTTGATACTGACAAATAGCAGCTATTTAGTAACTAATAATAAGCCATTTCACGGATCCCGTTACTCAACCTCAGCCTCGTCAGCGTGTAATTATTCTTTAGAATTTGACTACAGTACGCAGTAATGAAAGGAATTTACACATCATCGAACAATTGAAACACTTAAAAATTTCACAGGTTGTAGGCAATTTCTAAAGAATATATTACACGCTGACGAGACTGAGGTTAAGTGACGTGATCCGTGAGCGGCCTATTGCTATCGTCACTGGCTCGAACCACGACAGTTTCGCTCCAAGGAAGAAGAAGTTCCGATGCTCAACCAAGTGAGCTGACCGATTGGCGGTGAACAAAAGACGAACCCTTTTTAAACAGCCCCTAGGCTTTTTTAAGTCAGTGCACGACTTACTCACAGATGGAGCCCCGAAACAACCTCTAGGCTATTCTAAGAGTCACTGCACGACATGTCGTTGGGAATACTGTTGTGAGAGAACATAGTTTGTTTTCTTAAGGAAATTAATTGAGAGATCTTTTAATCTTTTGCTAATAACTTAATAATAACTTAATTCAATTCCTTTTTGGGTATTTACTTTGTTATAAAAATACCGATATATTATAGTTTCTGTCCTGCTGCAACAATAGATTTGGTATTTCAAGCTCTGTAGCTCCTCCTCTAATATTTGCACCTCTTGGTCGCACCCCTAAGTACTTTCGTTATTAACAGACTGTAAGGCTTGTTTACACAGGCGATTCTTTAGGCGATTTGTAGCGCGATTTCCAATGCGAATATTGCAGAAAAAATCGCCGGAAAATCGCACTAAATTCGAACATCTTCAAAATAAAGGCGATTCAACGGCGACGAGTATGTATCAAATCGCATATAGTTATATGAAGGCAATGATAGAAAGTTGCCGTTATTTGATTCCTTTTTTTTTTTTTTTCTTTTGCAGGAGTTTACTAAGGAGAGTGCTCTGCCAGCTATTCTACTAACAAGAACCATGGTACGTATCAAACAGAACGCGGTTTAAGATATTCTGCGAACTCAGTAGTTGCAGGGCTGCATGGATGATGAGATATATTCGATTGACGGCAGCTTGCAACTACCTAGTTCACAGAATATTCAAAACCGCAGTTTAACTTGTTCTTGAATCTCTTTTTTTTCAGATGCAGCGATTAACAATATCCCGATGCGATAAAAATAAAAACCTAAAATAACTTGCTTTAACTTACTTTAATTTAATGATTCAGTAAACATATTTAATCAGCATAAAGCACTCGATTAAAGCTAAAATTCCACGATATGTCTTTTTTTCTCTCTCTCTCTCTTTCAATCTTGTGGGAGGAAGCGATGGGTACCAACTGAGCGGTGAATTTTGTTTTAGCCAATCACAGCGCGTTTAGATGTTTTGTCGCCAGCCCTTATTCCCAGGCTACTGTAACCCAACTTTTGCATATTTTTCTGTTTTCTTTTTACTAAAATATGATATACATGCCTACAGGAAGTAGAAATATGGAAAGGAAGAGTAAAAACAATTTCACTTTACCGCCACGTTCGCTTCGTTCTTTCAAGCTCCAAAAATGCTAAGGCCGGTCATTTTGTCCACTCATGCTTTGCGCGCCGCGTTCACAGCCGAGCTGGTAGTATTAATTATTCATTACTTCATTATTCAGATTATAAAAGAATCGGCTCGATTTCAAAACAGAGAGGTAAGGGAAGGCGTCCATCCTCGCTTAAAAGGTTCATTTTTGTGCTCGTGAACCTAAAAAAAAGCGCTTTCCGGAGGCAATGAGCGATTACGCAAAAGGATGGACAAACGTACGTACGTCGTCGAAAGGGAGGCGTGAGGGTCGAAGCGAGTTTTCTCTAATGTAACAGCGTAATTTTGCGAAGAAGTTAGAATTGATTCCGAGACCGGTTATGATCAGTCGATGGTACCTTGAGATGCCAAAGCACGCACTCCGTGGGCTAAAGGGGATTATATAACAGCTAACTGTGATATGCAGGGACAAGTCGTGGTCATCGTATCAGTGAGAATAAATCCTAAATTTCTCTTGATGCAGGGATATATAATATATACAGCAGCATTATATGGAATACTAAAAAGAAGATGGATAAAAATTATCAGTTCTTCATTTCAATTTCACTGTCCCTTCTCGATTGGGCTCTTATTTGAGTTGTTCAACACAATAATGTAATAATAAGGGTTTAATTTACACTTCAAAGCTTTAACTACTTTATAAAATTCCTTTGTACTTTTAAAAAGTATTTCCACTATCGAGTGCGCACTTTATATAACCTAGTATTCGTCTTCATCTTCATCTTTAGATTTTACTAAATGATTAAATGCTTTAACCAAGCGATCAACACCTGGCTGTTTATTAGAAACCGCTCTAGTGAATTCTCTAGTCATCTTATGAATATCCTTAGCAACCTGATGAATGTCCCTGACAACTTGTTGCCATGAGTTACGGTTGCTATCACTGTCTTCTTCTTCGTCGTCATCCTCGTATTTTCTGTGCTTTTTCGTCTTGGTGAGTTTATCGATTTTAAACTGTTTGAAGACTTTTTTTAGAATTTGAGCAGCTCTGTCCACTCTTGACTTTTCTTTTCGGGATTTTTTCGATACGTTTTCCTTTTTATTTTTATTTTCTTTGGATAGCTTCTTCTCGTTATCTTCTTTTTCTACGACTTTGTCTAACGACCCTTCTTCGTCAGCATTATCTTTTTTTAATTCTTTCTTGCTTTTTTTGTCTTTCTTCTCGAGTTGTTTGGTTTTGTCATTGTTTGTTTTAGTGGAATTCATGGTAGTACGTTTCGCTGATTGCTCGACGCCAACTACGTCAGTAACAAAGCTTGAAATGGTACCTGAAATAGAGATATAAAAAAAATGGGTCAGTGGGTCAGTGGGTCAGTGGGTCAGTGGGTCGGTCGGTCGGTCGGTCGGTCGGTCGGTCGGTCGGTCGGTCGGTCGGTCAGTCATACAAAATAAAAACACTGGCAACCGAAAAAAATAGGCAGGAAATGATGAGACCAACGTACCTTTGTTTGTCTTGTCGCCTTCGTACTCCTTGAGGAACTTTCCGTTTTGGAAAAGTTTGAGCGTCGGTAGGAACGCTATGTCATTTTTTGTACATGTAGTTTTAGTCTTCGGGTTTGTGACAGTACAATCTACCTGTGAGAAATAAGGACACCAACACTTTTAAATCAAGTTTACTAAAAACAAGTTTATTATAACAACAATAAATGAGTTAAGAGAAAAAATACACAACAAGTATGTAAAAGGATGCGTGGATAACATGAAAACACAAAAAGAATTAAACTTTTTCTCGATGGAATTTGTGGCCTTTCTTTTGTAATTCCATGTGAGCTTTGCATCCAAGACAATTTTAAGAATTGTCATTGCGACTTGAAAAAGATAAAAGCTACACATGCACGGAATAGCTTGTAGCTTTTCAGTTATTACAAAAACATTACCTTCACAAGTCGAAGTGAAGGGTAAGGATCCTTTAATTCTGTTGCCAATTCATCATAAATAGGAGCCATCTTCTTGCAATAAAAACACCTTTAATGCGAAAGACAATAGATACATATTGATATATACTATACTAAATGGGTGGAAGAATGGATGATTTGATCATATTCACATGTTAAAAATGCGCTTTATAAATATTAAATATTATTATTATTATGATGCATGGATGCATGGAAGCATGGATGCATCATACTAGAAATAAAATAAGCAAATAAAAAATGGGGGTCCCCGACTTCGTTCACCCTTTTTACGGTAAAAACGCGCGAACAAATTAAATTAAATTAAGTTATATTTTACTGGAAAAAAATTGATCGTCTCCATTTTTCACAGAAGACTAGAAAATAATTAAATATCTAGTTAGCATTAGAAATTTGTTCTGAAAACTAGAAATATAAAATGTTATTGGGCTATAAGTGTGAAATTGAAGCCTTCGCGTTAAGTGAAATTCTAATTTCGATTTGATCTCATCGCCAGATTTTCAAAATTTTTCCCCTTAAGTTGAGAATTTTAACGCACTTAACAAAAACGAAATAAAAAAGGGGTCCCGACCTTGTATTAGAGCTGTAAGAGATTAAAGACGTTATTATAATATTTTGCTAAGCAGAAAATAGGAATGACGTCATCACGATGAGCGCGCGCTCGCACAATGATCATGAATGTACTTTTAAAAGGCTTTCATTATTATCATCTTGAACCATATGCATCTTACCATGGGGCATAGAAGTCTACCATAACATACGGATGCGTGCTTATCATAGAATCAAAGCTTGAATCATCAAGCTGCTGAACCACTGACCCTACATCGTTAGCTTGCGTCCCAGACTTGATAAAGTTATATATAGTAGCTAAAATAGAAAACATATATATTTATATCAGTTTGGCATGGGGAATGATATCTGTGATTATGAAATACAAATTGTGTAACCATTATTTTGGGCACAAATGACTAGATAGAATTTACGATTCTTCGAAAAAAAAACAATAAAGTGATAGGAGATATTAGAAGAGTTACACTCCAGTAGACGACATGCAGTAAAACCATGAAATAAAAAATCAAAACACTCAAACCAGAATGTAATGAACGTTCTGGTTGAGTGGACTATTTGTCAATGTCAACTTTATTTTTATTTCATAGTTTTACTACATTATCAAGTTCTCTCTTTGCATTCAAACGATTGTTGCATTAAGGTTAGTTTCTATGACATTTATATTGTATTCACCCTAATGCCTCGACTTAAAACAATTGTTTGAAGGCAATAGAGTCTAACTGCTATTCTGTAGTTATTTTACCAGTATTAGGAATATTTTCCTGGTCATAATGCTGTACCGGCTCGCCATTATGGAATAGCACCACCCAAGGAAAAAACTTTAACTTTGATGCTGCACATATGCTAAATGTTGGTACGTTGCCTCGGTTACAGTCCACCTATCCAATCAAATGTTACATATTACATCTGGTAAGTCCTTTGATTATTAGCGCATACATGTTAATTAGCTTTTTTTAATTGATGGATTGCAAGCATTCCCAAGAGAGTTAAAAGACAATAACATTAACATTAACCATGCTTCTCTCATACCTTGGCGAATTTTATCTTGGGGTTGGTTTTTTGGAGTTGAAGCGCTGCTTCATCGTACAGCGGACTCAGTCTTTGGCAATCTGAACACCTACAGTAGGATACGTAAACATCGTCAAACTGTTGTTAAACCTTACCCCTTCCCTAAGCGTCTGTTAGGTATATTGGTTTGCTGTGCGCTGCTTTATTTCTTTTCTTTAACTTTCCTTATTTAACTTTTCTTTATTAATTATTTTCTCTCTCTCCCCCTCCCCTCCCTTCCCTCCCTCTTTTTGTTTGTTTATGCTAAGAAATCAATCCCTTAATGTCCTCTCATGACTAGCTACTGATGGAGCATGAAAGTACGCTGGTTAACTGATTAACAAAGGGCCAAATCATAAATTATTCAAGAATTCAATCTCACAATGTCTCGAAGACTCACCAAGGCGCATAATAATCCACTATAACATAAGGACTACTCTTAATAAAGTCTGCAAATGTTGCATCAGTGAGTTCAGTCACAGGGAGTCCTGCAGGGATCGTCGTTGGGACCTCTGCCGATGGTGGAGGATGTTCATCGCAAGCATTTATCGGAGGGATCTTTGGAACTATAACATCTTGTTGCTTTTCGGTTGTGTTACTGACGACGTCAGTTACAAACTTTACAATGGTATCTGTTAGGAGATTATTGCAACTGTTTAACGTGAGGACGATATTATGATAAATACAAGTCATCCTCGTGTTCACACGTGCCTTTTAATAGAAATGTATAGGGATGTCCGAATACGAAGGGCAATGTTTGCCTTTCACTGACGGCTGGTTACTGAGGTTAATGAGATTCATTCCATCAGATAATTGATACCAAGCATGCAATAGGATATACTCTCTGGTCAAGAGAATATGAACTAAGAGAAGGAATCCCCGCGCTCCATCATGAGCACTCTTTGATGCTATTTTTAGAATCATTTATTTGGTCGTTTGTTTTCTGCACGCGCATACTGTGCGTGCTCTACCCAGTTTGCTCATTTTTTCTTTTGTTTTTCAAAAAAAAAAAAAGTGATCAAACGTAACAGGGTTGAGCGTGCGCAGTTTGCGCGTGATCAAAAACAAACTATATGACAAATGTGATTCTGAAAATAGCATTAAAATAGCAGTGTTAGCCTGTTATCGTAGGCTGGTAGTGATATTCATGAGATTTATTTAGCTGATTAATCCGATAAAACACTCTCTGGTTAATAGCACACGACGAACAGTGTTTGCCTGTAATCGTAGGCGAGTAATGAGACTCAATAGTTAAATGTATCTTACGTCATACCTTCATCTCTTTTGCGATCCCCAAAGACACTACTTTGAGCACCATTTTTGAACATGATTATCCAAGGAACGTATCTGACATTAGACTTGGTGCAGGTGACATTGCAAGCATCATTCGTACAGTCAACCTAAAACACAATAAGTATATAGAATAATCTATCTGTCGCTGGTACCATCCATCTTGGAAATATGGACCATAAAACAGCCCCACAATGCAATGCAATGCCAACTCGACTGAGTTTTTCCTCTCAATCTCGGGACGGCTAATCGCTATAAATCACAAACCTTAAGCTACTTTAGCCTCCTCTGTTGGGATCCCTGTGTTAAATTTTATGCAAGAGAGGAACTAGGAACCTCCCCCTTTCCCCTTCGTCTTTTTTTCCTCGCCACAGGAAGTCCAAGGAGCAAAAAAGAGCCAAGGATAATAAGAATAATTCACAAACCTTAGCTACTTGAAGGGATGGCTGTATATCATGAAGCTTTTTTGCCGCCTGTTCGTACACAGGTGCAAGCTTTTGACAAAACGGACATCTGCAGGAATAAGTACACATTTTACTAAACAACAGCAACAACATCCGATGTATTTTTTGGTTACTTTGAAGTCGTACAGAATATATTTATTCATACTTTTTATACCACTTTTGGCAATAGGGAGATGTACCAGATGTCACGCAATGTTCCCCTATTTATCACTATGGCAACGTTTGTGTTCCATTTTCATAATTACACGACCAACACACACAATTCCAGATCAGAGAAGTGTGGGTTATTGGCGTCCATCAATTAATCAAAAAATTAAAATACTCCCCCCCCCCCCCCCTTTCCTTTGAGTGGACTGGTAAGCCCACAACCTGACGTATCGGACTGTATTGACCTGTATTGGTTGGCACTAAACTGCAAAAATAGAACAATGACAACGAAAACATACTCTCTAGTGTCGTCATAACGACATGTCCATTCCACAAGTTGTGCACATTTTGGCTCGCAACTTGGCATTTTTGAACGAGGAAAAAAATGAAATAATAAACTGCATAGCTTATTTTTACAAAAATAAGCTATGCATTTTAGCGAGATTAATAATTCCGAGGTATTAATCTTTACAAAAAAAGTATCATCTGAGCCACTGAACCGAAACATGACAAAAATAGCAATAACTTTTCCTACGGAAATTTTAAATTTCTCGTGAGTTTGTAAGTCATAGATTTCCAAGCTCAAGGCTAATCATTTTCAAGTTCTCATTTTGTACGAGAATCAAATAAATATAGATTACAAAGAGCGGAAAAGAAATGGTTATTCCTAGAAAACAAATCAAATCAACCAAGTCACGACTATATTAATTCGACAGGAATTATATATTTTAAAAAACGTACACTTTTTAAGTTAAAAAAAAAAATTCTCTTATATTATATATGCGAAGTTTCAAAATGTCAAAAAATATGCGAAGAAAAGCCATATCAGTGTTAGGTCTTTACAAATACTCCATGCAGGAGATTTAATATTCTTACTTAATAAACTTGACCACTAAGATTTGTACTAAATGTCAAAATAGGAGAGGAAGAACTTTGGGAAAAATGCTTCGTTTCTAAGCACTAGAAACATCGCTTTGATTTAAAATTATACTTTGACAGCTAAAAAAAATGTATCATTACTTACTTTGGGCTGTAGAATTCTACTAAGAGTAGTGGATGACCTGTTACAGTCTCTAGAAAATTGCCGTCATTTAATTCCAGTACTTGAGCAGTCGAGATTTTAAAAATAAACATTAACAAGCCCGCCAAAGAAACCAGACCGTTCATCTCGCTTGTTCACTCGCTCAAATCGACGCCGAGAATGTCAGCTGTGGGTCGGAAAAAGAGCTGAAGAATCGAGTAATATTTGTAGAAATTTTAAAGGGCTAACGTCGTTTCTCCTGATTACATGGATGACTTGGTTGTTTGTTAGATGCAAACGCTTCTTAAACACCTGCCTTACCTGTTTTTATTCACAATAATTTGAAGCTACCTGCTAAGCAGTTACTCGTAATCGTCGTTTTTATCTTCACCTCACTGAATGAACCTTACCTAACTTTTTAAGAATATGATATTACCTCTATTCAAAAAGCAAGGTTTTTATCAAGTTTTGAAATAATAGGGAATAGAGTCTGGGAAGAGTTTTCATAAGTTTAAGTTACAGTTAGTCGTTGTTTTTTTTTAGTCTTTTTTTTTAACGGAGACTTCTCCAATTTCCTACACTTAATTATACATTAAAAAGGGGATAGATAGATAAAGAATTTTTTCTCGCAACGTAAATATCAAGTTAAAACGTAAGTCATAACCGTTGCAATTTTCTACCAGTAAGAAGAAAAAGGAAAAAATTTTTTTGTAGGAAATTTGGTATAATGCATCAGTATTTTTTTATTTTTTTCACTAGAAAACAAACAGTATCACAAGTTATTTGTGAATTCTCTTAATGCTTGTGTAATTTTAGTTTGTAAACCTTACGATTCGATTGTTTTTCAGTAATGTCTCATGTGTTACATTATACTGTTCTGGATGGAATACTTGCTTTTCTCGATTTTCTCGACAGTGAGCGCGAGAACCGCTCGTGCGTGGCCTGTGACCGGTGAAAAAAGATCCCATCAAACCTTCATTTGGAGTTCCTATCTATGGTTGAAAATACAATTTCTTTTACTTCAATTTTCGATATTCTGCGAATTTGGTTTTTCTTCTCTCATTGAATTGAAAATATTTCTGTGGAAAAAATAAATAAATGTAACAACAACGACAAACCGTCGATTGATGTCTGAGTTCACAGAATATAGAGGACAATAATATCACGGAAGCTAGGGATCCCATTAAATAAGATTACGACCTAGCTAGGAAGCAAGTTAGAAACATAATATTTCTTTTAATTCCGATGTACAGGAGAAGTTTTTTGGGTTTCCTGTGTTTTAGGACAGCATTCACGGCTTACCGGAAGTGACATCATGAATGACCGGAAGCGTACCATAATTATTTGTTTGTTGCTATGCGAGTTGCTAGGCAATGGCGTTCGTAGCAACATTTGTTGGACAACATTGAGGTTCTAATCAATTACAGCCCATTCAACAGCAAGACACTCAACAACTACGAGCATCAAGACTTCTCCAAGAATTCTTGAAGATCAAAGCCTCTCTAAGTCGAAGAATTTCAACGAAATCTCCAGACAAAGTCCAGAAAAGATGGCTGAAGTTGCCGAAGATACAAAAGCTCCACTGATCGCTGCGCGCGAGAGAGGTAAATTCGAAACTTTGGAAGATTCTATTCTAAACTGCGAATTGGCTTTTTGAACCTTGATCACCACATGTTTATCAAAAACAAAGTTTGTTGGAAAAATTATATCTGTGGACGATAAATTTTCAATGTTTCGTCGTTTGAAAGTTAAAAAATTTGTATGTTGGATGCGTCGGGAGAGTTTGGTTAGCTTTTTTGCTTTCTGTGAAAGAATGCCGGCGAGATTCGAACAACACGTCCATCTTTGATACTAAACCACGGTTTCTGGCTAATACAGTTATTCAATAATAATTCTTAAGAGAATTCTAACAATATTACAAAGCGGGCAAAATACTGACATCCTGTGCTTTATACGGATACTAATATAAGAAATGCTTCCACCGGCTTGACGTTTTGTCTATATTCACAAACTCACAGGATGTTTCGAAAGCAATTAAGATTATTGCTTGTGTATTGGCTCTACTGTATTAAAGTTACATGTAATACTAAGGCTTAAAATAAAAAGATAAAGTCTTTAAGACATTTAACCCGGATATTTTTGGAATAAGCAAGATATTTGGAAATTATTCGTCAAAAGTCGATTGCCATAAGTATCAACAAACATTTGATACCCTTAATATATTTGTTGATCGAAAGTCTTATGTATTCAATCATCAAAATGTTTTCATTAAAATAGTAAGAAGTTTTTTTACTTTGTCATAGACAGCAAAATCTTCATTTATTTTCACATTTTACTAAAGGCAAAAAAGGTAGAGCTAAAAAACTTGGGCAAATTTATCGCGTCTTTCAATAATACTCCTTATAATCCCTTAGGTCAAAAAATTGTCGCTATTATTATTCGAGGCATAAAAAAATTATTTCTAAAGGTTGCTAATAATGTTTAATTTTTTGAGTGTTTATTTTTATGCAGCTGTATTATCCCATTTTTGATATTCTATTTTTGTTTTGCTTTAGGGCCCGGTCCTGGAAGGTATGGCCTGCCATCTACATGCGGATTTACGAGTCATGATTTCACTAAATGGAAAGCTCCAGCTTATTCCTTTGGAGCAAGATTAGAAAACTCAAGTAAATACCACTTTTTACATCAATAAAGCGCTTTTAATTATCAAAAATACTTCCAATTGTTTATTGGTTGCTATGGTATATAAAATAGAATAGCGAACGTTGATAAAGACTTAACTTATTCAATTGAATTAATAGTGTTCAAGAAAGATTGCAGCCCAGGACCAGGATATTTTATTCAACCGACAATCACCAAGGTTGGCAAAGATGGAACGCCAGTTTACTCAATTCTTGGCAGGCAAAAGGATCCAAGTAAGTTTTACAATTGAGTATAGTTTCAGAGAATGTAGAATTGTTTAGACAATGTATAGTTAATCGTAGTATCAACGTTTTACCGAAACCGTTTCACCAGTATTTGATAAGAGTCGATTTTCGAGAGGGAAAAAGTGGGGAAAAAGGAAAGAATTCCCTTGTTCATTTTTGAGAAAAATAATCATCGAGAACTGAAAAGGAGTTAACTCACATTTTTTTCCCCCCAAACTGATTAAGTATTATTTAATGATTAAATTGATAATCACTCCTAGATACCTTCAAGACACCAGCTCCAGGGACATATTCACCAGAAAAGGTACACCCACAAGGAGAACGACATGCTCCAGCTTATTCCATGGCTGCAAGAACAAGATATAGAAAACGTAGGTTGAAAGTGATTGATATACCTAATAGCATACTGTTACATTATGGGAGGTGGCAGGAAGGCTAATTGTTTTACAGGGGAGGCACTGATGAAAGAAGCATACAGCAAGGAGCCTTGAACCATCAATTTAATATATATTCAATTTGATACCCTGAAACAGCCACTGGGATGATGGCTATTGAATTTTACTCATGTTCAAATCAAGAAATGTTTTGAATTATTTTTTTTCTAGGAGATGCAACTCCATCACCAAATTCCTATAGCCTGCCGAGTCTAATTGGTCCAAAAGTACCCAACAAATACTCCTCCTCTTCTTACTCAATGACGGCACGAGCAAAGACAGGAGGATTCTCTGAGGATCTTGCCAAGACCCCTGGACCAGGGCGCTACAACACAACAAGACCAGACACCTATAAGCTCAAGGCACCTGGGTATTCTATGCTCAGCAGGAGCTACATGCCTGGAGGTATAGTATTGCTCTGTTGGTTTTCTTTTTTTTATCTATCAGTAGCATGTGCTTCTAATTGGTTTGACTAATATCATTATTTTAATTAGAATTAAACACATTTTATCTAACTTTTCAAAAATTAGTACAGTAATAGGAGTCCATGCTGTCCAATTAAGAAATAATTGGACAGAAAATTCTGAGGACTTCCAAAATTGGATGAGGCTGTAGGCCGAGTCCAATTTGGCAGTCAGAGGAATTTTTCGAGTCTAATTATTTCTTGATTGGGGAGCATGAAATCCCATTACCTATTAATTATATAGCTACCTAATTAATCCCATATCAACACGACCTGTCCAATTAAGAAAATAATTGGAAAGTTACCTATATGGGATTAATGAGAAGCTGCATGTATAATTAGAAGAGATAACTAGCTAAAAACTAGTGCGAGCTGCGTCGGTGTTTCTAATGAAACAGTAGTGATAAAAGGGTAAACTTTACACCGAAAAAACTTACTGACGTTTCAGACGCTAGTCCTTCATCGGAGTAAAAGAGAATGAGGAGGTAGAAAGGAGTGTTCATATACTGAGAACAAGAAATAATGTTTCTTTCCTTTTGTCTAGACTCTACTAAGAAGCCAGGTCCAGGAGCACACAGCCCAGAGAAGGTGTACGTCAACAAACAAAAAGCACCTGCCTGTTCTCTTGGAATACGCCATAGTGAATTCATCACTCCACTTATCATTGATGTCTCAGATTAAAATAATCCTCTTAAAAACTTTTATCCTTCAACAAACACATGAAAATTAATATGTAAAAAAGATTACCTCAGGAAATTGAAATTCGGTGTGTGAAAAAATTTATTATATTCTTAGAAAATGTGTTCCATTAATTTTACAGTTTGAAATGTACTTTGTTAAGTTTTCATATGCTTGAAACTGTATCTTTTCTAAGGTGCCTTTTCTTCAGAAAAAAATTATTATATTCTTAGAAAATGTGTTCCATTAATTTTACAGTTCGAATTGTATTTTGTTAAGTTTTCATATGCTTGAAACTGTATCTTTTCTAAGGTGCCTTTTCTTCAGAAAAAATATATAAAAAAAGAATGGTATTTGGTATTTAATAAATTTAAAGTCATCATTGTCAAAGAGTGGTTTAGCTAAGAAACCCTTTAATAATCGTTAACATTATTGCACAACTGAAGGCTTGAAATAGAATAACATAAATGGCCATTTAAAAAAATGTTTTTGCATAAGGCAAATCCTTTTCATGGTGAGATAATTTCCCTTGCCATTTTATTATTTTATTTGAAAGATTAAATTTTCTTTAGCTTACCAGAAGTAAAAATTAAATGTGATCTACATTTTTCTTGATAACTTTTCAATCGAGACATTGAAGGACTTGCTTATCTTCATATCTATACACACTCTATATATGTTGAAAAGGTCCTAATAAACGGACGAAACTAGTCCCTAAACTACAATTATTGTGTTGTTGTTAGTGCGTGGGGGATTATAAAAATCACCATATAGTGTGTATAGATATGAAGATCTACATTTTGGTAATTGGCAAGTCGCTATTTCAAGCCCTACAATCCTAAAATACAAAGTTATATGAGAATCTAGAAGATTCTGGATGTGTTGTGTTTTACAATAATATATACAATCATAGCTTTTGCTGAATACATTTTATTATAAAAATGAGTTTTCATAGTATGTTACATGATGTTTTGTACTTGTCTAGCTTCATTGCACAAAATAAAAGCACTTGTACATGGAATGAGGTTGTTTGTCTTGTAATGTTTCACCAAGTTGGTACAGTCATGATACTTACTTTAAAAGGATTTTTTGTACCAATTAAACAAACTGCAGACTGTACACTGTCCCCAAATCAATTTGTCACAGTCTTCAAAATACTTTCAATCTATTTTCATACTCATAAGAAATATTCTCTCATAGCTCAATGACAATCAGATTTAGAATGCCCTATAGGAGACGTAAATGATTGGAGTAAGACAGGCATCACGCTATCTTCTATATCTGTATCGCTTGAAGTGAAACCAAAGCTGGAAGACATTGTTATGAAACTGACATCTAAACCCCTTTCTGTGCGAATACTCCCATTCTCTGTTGACAATCTTGAATGCTATGTCCTATATAAAATAAACAAACAAGACATTTCATTGAATAAATAGCAAGTGCTGCCTTAAAATGATGTAAAAACAACAACAACAAACAAACAAACAAAAATAAAAAAAAGAGTGTGATGTATTCAGGGTCCATTCCAAGGGCTCAGGCTTGCAGCCTCAGCTGTGTAGAATGTGCATGTGTTCCATTAAAGTCCATGGTCGTAATAATGCATTCTAGATTCTTTATTTTACCATTCTAATAATCATTGGGTTAGTACTTCATGTAAGACTACATGAAATGGCACTTGCTTTAAAAAAAATTTTTTTTTTAAATGGCACTTACTACTGGATTATTCATTATTGAATATAACATCCTGAAACCCTAATGCAAACCCTAACCCTAACCGCCAAACCCCCTATTAACCTTAAACGTCATTAATGGAATAGTACCATTTCATGTAGGCTTACATGAAGTAGTAAAATTAAGGTAATATTGAATATCCTGATGCTGAAATGAGCAAGATTAAAATGAGTTATTATAAAAAGCTCTATACTGTCTTTAATATCCCACAATTCAAGGAGTAATATTAATATTACAATTAACATCACTAACAATCAGTTTTATACATTTTTAAGTTTGTTAGTTGCTCAAACCAGTGGATTATTTTATTATTCTTCAATAATTTTCTCACACTGTCAACTAGATGATGCCATTTTCAATGACCTTTTAAAACTAGATAAAATAGGTTTTTTATTCAAGGGCTTTTGAAGTGACAATAAAATTGATTGGATTCAACTTATGAATTTCAAGCATTTTAAATTGAGGATAAAGATAGTTTCGTCATGAACCCTGCATATATTATGTCTGCTTTTGAGTTTGTGTCAGTCAACTGTGATGTTTGACAGCTTGTCATTTTTTTATATGATTCAATAAGGTCATCCTCATAATATTATACTTAGCGTTTTTCAAAATGTTAAGTAAATAGTGGCCAATCCTTTTCAATTTGGAGTCGTCCATGGCAAATTTAATAACATGTAAAATACAAATTGGACTCTCTTAGCTATAACCTAGATAGACCTTCTCAATTATGAGAAAAGATTGATTTGGAAGATCAAAGTAAATATTATCTAAAAATGAATTTTTTTCATTGACCATGGCAAAAGACAATTAATTTTATTTGTGAGTAAACATTTTAAAATTGGACTCTCTTTTACCCTGTAGACCTTAACAACCAATTTAGGAGAAAAGATTGATTTGGAAGATCAAAGTAAATATTATCTAAAAGTGAATTTTTTTCATTGACCATGGCAAAAGACAATTAATTTTATGTGTGAGTAAACATTTTAAAATTGGACTCTCTCTCAGCCTGTAGATCAACCTTAACAACCAATTTAGGAGAAAAGATTGATTTGGAAGATCAAAGTAAATATTATCTAAAAGTGAATTTTTTTCATCGACCATGGCAAAAGACAATTAATTTTATGTGTGAGTAAACATTTTAAAATTGGACTCTCTCTCAGCCTGTAGATCAACCTTAACAACCAATTTAGGAGAAAAGATTGATTTGGAAGATCAAAGTAAATATTTGAAAGTGAATTTTTTTATTGACCATGGCAAAAGACAATTAATTTTATGTGTGAGTAAACATTTTAATCTTAGCCTGTAGACCTTGACAACTAATTTATGACAAAAAATAGATTTGGAAGATTAAAGTAAATATTTAAATTAAGTGAATTTTTTTTATTGACCATGGCAAAAGACAATTAATTTTATGTGTGAGTAAACATTTTTAATGGACTCCATCTTAGCCTGACTTAAATGCTAAAATAAGAGAAAATATTGATTTGGAAGATTAAAAGTAAATATTTAAATGTGAATTGTTTTAATTGACCATCATGGTAAATGACAATTTAAAGTGTATATGACATGAAATTTTTTTGGCTCATTATATATTATTATATAGTAAAACCTATCTTGTAAAAGATTTTTTGTGGAAAAAACCGTCTGAAATCACGCAACATTTAAAAAATGGACTCCCTCTTACCATATAAACCTTAATGAGTGAGTTAGGAGAAAATGATGTTTTTTAGATTTTTCATAATTCATATTAGATAACAATAATTATTACCAAAATAGTCAGTTTATCTTTCTTTCTTCTTCAATTTTTTAAGGACTAATTCATAATTCATTTTTTTAACAGGGAATGGGAGGAAGGGGTTGTAATGTTATTCGCTTGGTAACCGAAACCAGAAATCAGCTTACCCCCATTGTTCCATAAAAATGTCCCCTCCTATATATATCAAATTTATCTCTTCCACTCTCTTTCTTATGATAGTGCTGTGTGACTTGTTTTTTTTATGTGGACCCCCATCTAGAGTCTGATTGTTTTTAATGAATTCTCCTCAAATTACAATGCCTTCCTCTTCCCGATAAAAAATAAATAATGATCTTTAAGATACAATTTTCTAATTCATTTATAATTATACCCACCTCATATGGTGGTCCAGCATGGAATCTGAGAATTGCAAAGTCTTTAGAATCAGAACATGGGTCCTACAAACAAACAAACAAATTATTAAACAAATGAATATCACTATTTACTTTGTACTAAAAGTCTGTAAATTAATTCAAATTTGAAAATTAATTATCAACAGGCAATTGCAGGGATAGAGCACATTTTACTATATATTCATATCCATGATTGCGTCTTTTCATGCACAATTGCTAAGGAATATGACACATGGTCTGATATTGAAGAACATTACGCTCAAGCTGAAAAGGTCTGCAGAATTTTAGTCTGATTATGAGAAGCTCCGTACCAGATAGTATTCAGGTGCAACAGTCTTCTCTATAAGATCTGGATAGAATATCTGTGAATAAAGAAAGACAAAAGAAATGACATTTCATTATATTTCTGCAATGAACCAAAACATGCAGCCTTAACCCTTTTACTCCAGCTGGGGAAATAGCGCTCAGACTTCCCAACCCTAATATTTTTTTCATTCCCAAATGCACCACAGGGTTCCCAGTAAGCTCATTTCCACTGTTGTATCAGTATTAAAAAAACATCCAACCTAAATTATTTTTCTCATGCAACAGGAAACACACTTATTTTTTTGTTTGGCCTTATGGGTATGAGCAAGTGATGGAGGAAAGCCTCATTCTACAGGTTGGGAGTCAAAGACACTTACATTAAATTTGTATCCCTGTACAATCTTAGGTGGAGGGTTGTCACTGTCGTAATGTGTTTGGTTGTACTTGTTCCATTCATATCCCTAAAATCAAATTGTGATAATGAACATTTACTAGTTATATTATTATAGTGCACTGCGTATTATGCTATTGAACAGAAAATTAAAAAAACAAAAGATTCACAAAACTATAGACTACTTCAAGGATATGGGGGCCATATCAGGTTGCAATGCATCATGGTGCATCCAGAGGGGCAAATATAGAGCTATATGTCTCCTGCCATATTACAGCCAAAGATGGCACATTGTTTACATTTATTCAGGCAAGAAAGACAAACAAACAATTAACAAAACTCTACGTATTATCTGCCATCTTTGTTTGTTTTGCCCCCTGGATAACCCATAATTATATTACTTGCGAATCAATAAAGCAACCATATCGTCAAAGCAGTCCATTGCATGATGGCATAACACAAATCTCTCTTAATACTTACAGTATGGACTCTGTTAAAGAATCTTGGTTTCCGAGGTCTGTATTTGTCTTCCCAGATGTACTTCTGCAAATATGTCATCATTATTCAATAATTATTCAATAAAATTAATATTGGTTAATAAATTTTAACCACTCTTTGATAAGGTGGTTTACAACCGATAATGAAATTAATCAGCTGATAAAAGCAAAAATCTGTCATTATCAGTGATATCACAGCCCAAATGTTTCAGTTTTCATATGCAATAGTGTTTAATTGTTTGATGTAAGTCAGAATATGATTTTGTAAATTAAATTAAGGGTGGTCTACACTGCTAAAGCTTCAACCTCTCACCAAGGCTAGGTTTGTGCTGTGACTGTGACAGGAGGCATGTTTGAATCCCCTCAATCAAGCTAGTATGTCAGTTGAGTTTGTTTGACATGTTGTTCTCTCCTAAGCTACGAGGGTTTCTGGTTTTAACTCCATCAGGAAAAGTCAACATGTGAGTTGAGTGCATAGTATTAACTTAAGTAAAGCAGTAATGTGTGTGAGTAAATACGTATCCACAATATATAACTAACTACTGAGGTATGATTTGCTTGTGATGCACAAAGGTTCCAATGTGGGGCTACGTGCATAATGTTCAGTGATTCATGGCAGGAAAAAGACAATAATTTATTAATATTATTATACATACCTTCTGCGACAGAGGCACAGGAATATTAAAGGTTTCCTCATCAGGACCCATGCCTTTTCTTTCCTCTTCTTGTTCCATTGCTGTAGGAAGACCTAATGTCTTCGTCTGATGGTAAAGACAATATAGCAGAATGCTTTGTCAGCTGAATCACTACTAAGCTTAAATTCAATAACTACTGTTATCTTTTGTGGCACATGGCACATGACATTCAGTGTTTGACCACACCTTTTTTTAATCTATCACTGGACCACTGGATGCAGGCATTATAATTATTTGAGGTTTTGTGACCAAGTGCACCATTGCAAGGCTATGTGCAGATAAAAGATATACTAGTCAAAAATGTATGCTCTTTTTTTATTTCACATGTTAAACATACTGTACAGTTGTACATCTTCCTGAGTAGCCTTGCTATGATGCACCTGGTCATGATATTTTAGGAATGGGTTATTTATATAGTTATTAGTGATTTAGAACAGTACACTAACCAGTAATGAAGAGCCATCTGACATTACTTCTTGTCTGAGCATCAGCTGAATAGAAGAAACATCATCAAATCAAATTAGTACAAACTGCAGTTAGTAATTATTTTGCTTCACTATCAAACCGACAACAATTTTTTTTTAATATTAAAAGTATTTTACATATTTTTCAAGGTTTAAATCTCAAATACATCTAAGTAGTATTAATAATTATAAATCCAACTACTAACAAAAAAATATTAAATAAAATGTAATAAAGTGAGAAATATTGTGCATTGTGATATCATGCATGGGACTTAATTATGAGTTCTTTTGCGACTTACCAGTTTTTCCCAGTCCTCCTCAGGATCAATAACCAGGTTCTAAATAAAGAAACATGTCATTGAATACCACATTACTGTATATATATACATTGTATGCAGTGGGGAAATAGTAGAAATAGTGGACATGGAGCCAATCTGCTTTGAAAAAAAAAAGATGTGGGAGATGGAACTAGAACTCATTAGGAAAGATCATTGCCTAGAATGACTGCATGAAAGCAATTTATTGGGATGGACACCAAAGGGTCAAAGGATTGGAGAGAGAAAAAATATGGCAAGAATGACTGCATGTCAGCAATTTATTGGGATGGACACCAAAGAGTCAAAGGATGGAAGAATGACCAAAGATGGCTTGAAGGACAGTTGAGGAAGGATGAGACAAAACTTCAGTCTGATGCACAAGCTAGCTATAGACTGCAGCTTTTACTAAGTGGTGGTTAAAAGTGGGTTGGACAAATAACGTAAAGGCCTTATGCACCTGCTGGGATGATGAGCGTTGATAATGAAGATGACATATGCAGTGAAAGGTTTTCACAGCCCAAAAATTATCTCTATCCAGAGTACTTACTTCATCAACATCTGTAATCTTGATGAGCTTAGGACTGTAATTCCCCGCTTCAAATGCTGCATAACTTTCTTCCAAAAGCTCTTCTTCAGTGAATAGAGAGCCACTAGCTTCTTCTCCAGCTTCATCTTCAGCTTCATCTTCAACAGCAGTTTCTTGTTCTTCAGGCTCATCTCTCCAACTGGTGCTTGTTGATGGTTCATCTTGTTTTCTTTGATCTTCTTTGGGTGGTTCTTCTTTCTCGGATTCTGATTCTGATTCTGAACTTGCAGTTGCTGAGCTGTTGCCCATTGTGGATTTCTTTAAAAAAAAACCAAATATGAATGAATGAATGAATGAACGAGCGGGCAGGCGGGCGGGCGGGCGAACAAATATTAATAATGGTTGAATGGATGAACTAAGGATAAATGGATCGATGGATGCATGGATGGATGGATGGATGCATGGATGGATAGATGAATGGATGGATGGATGGATGCATGGATGGATGGATGGATGGATGGATGGATGGATGGATGGATGGATGCATGGGTGGGTGGGTTGGGTGGATGGATGGATGGATGGATGCATGGATGGATGCATAGATGGATGGATGGATGCATGGATGGATGCATGGGTCGAACTGGTGAGAGGCTGCAGATTAGCATACATTACCTGTGATTTTCAATAATATTCATTCTAAGTTATACCATTTGATAAGTGTTTTTTTTTTTAAACTATTTTTTCAGCATCCTACACTACTTACCTCTTGTCTCAATTGCATCAGTTTCTCCCTCAGCATCCGTTGATGTCTTTCTCGTAACCTGGCTTTTGCCATGTGAATCTTCAGCTGCTGTAAAAGGGACTCCCAGTATCCTGATTATTAGATAAGCAGCACATGAGTGAGACTTGATAAATATTAATAATATACCTCATACCATCAAGTGGATGCTGTACACTAACATGCTATCCATATGTATTGTTGATAACGACCAAACTATTTCAACTTTCACTTACATGAAGTTTCTGTTTATGTCACCAAAATTTTAATAAGTTCTTAAAATATAATTTTATGTGGTCATCACTTTGGTACTCTAATAAGCTTAGTTTAGTTTGTAAATATGTGACTGACTCTTCAAATTCATTTCGTTTCCATGTTTATTATCAAGTAAAAAAAAACTAGCTTTTTTATACACATTTTACTGGACGGTTGGAAGTAGTGCATGCCGGTGTCTTACCTATATCAACAGCATCACCACTAGAGATCTTGGAGTATATTTGCTTTTCAAGTGCAATCAATTGTGTATATGTCTTTCCTTTGAATATCGAAGCCACATCTGAATGGACTGCAGTGTGAATACCCTCTCTTCTATCCAATTGTTCTGAAAATGACAAAAAAAAAAGAGAATGATAGAGTGATTTTTACTATATTAAATGCACTGCTATGCGATAGTCAAGACAACAGTTGTGATAATGAAATCAGGCAATACACTGCCATCAATCAGACTAATGTCTTTAAGCTTTCAAACAATTTATTTGATTGATGATATCATATAGTTGCTTGCCCGATTTCCCTGTCGTGAATGTTGTCTAGATTAGTGTGAAGCAATGAAAACAGTCGTGGTAGTTTATATTCATGTTGTTAAATAGATTGTCCTTTATTGGATTGCCTGTGTTCCCAAAATCCACAGGAAGCCCAAGCAGCAGTCTTGTGCATTCTTACCACTGTGTAACTGCTTTCGTAACTTTTGTAATTCATCCTTGCATATCATGGTGATATCCTAGTTAAAAAATACATATAGCATCAATAAACTTTATTAACATTAATAAAAAAATATTTTTTCACTGATAAAATAGCTTACTGGGAGCCCTGTGGTGCATTTGGGAACGAAAAAAATATTGGGGTCATCTACAAAAAAAAAAAAAAAAGAATAAAATGTACCATACAAACCTGCCAGTATTCTGTATTCTTTCCTTGTTCTAATTCCATGTAGACCTTAATATCTTCTATCAAATCAGACAAATCTCTTTGAGTAAGACCCTGTTAATGACATGGGATTATTTGATTAAGTACTATAACTGCATATGCTGCAGCAGCAGCAGTTAGGTGGACTCGCGAAGCGCCGACAATGCCAAAAATCGCATATCGAAAAACACCAGGGGGGGTGGGGTTTTGGAGGTCGGTAACCCGCGGAACAGGGGGTCTTGCGCGATCGGCCGACAGCGCGAAAGGTGCCTAACTGCTGCTCTGTTGGGGTCGCAAATGGAGGGAAAGATATCCTTTAGATATACATGGCATCCGTCAACAACATTCAAAACGAAACTGTGCGCAGGTTGGGAAATCAGGTGATGGATAACTCAGATGCGGATTTCGTCTTTGCGACATTCATGGAGGGCAAGACAGACAAGACTATGAATCACGAGATGGCTGAAAGAATAATCGACAGAATGCCGGACGGTGACTACCGTTTGGAGTTGACGTTCGTGAAGTATTTGGACGGCGAGTGGGTGATAGAAAAGGGCCGTAATCCCATCAGGGCGTCTGGCAAGCAGAGTTTGTTCGTCTTGAATAAGCATACGAGACCAGGGGCATTGGAGGGAATTGACATGCTCTTCTATGAGGTCGCTTACCCGGTTACCGTGGTCATTTACGGTGCGTACGAGATTAAGGAGCCGGATGTCAAAAAGTTGCGACCAATGCGACATCCAGGTAATTGTGTCGGGAAGTTGGTAAGAGAGTTCTTCGAAGATTCCTCTCGTGGCGGTAAGCTTACGCCAAAAAGAAGAGAAGCCATCAGGAAATAGGAAAGAGATACTAATAGGACTGGAGGCTCCATTGAGAACATCAAGAAGTTAGAGACGGCCTTAGAACGCCGCATACACGTGAAGGACATTACTGACGGTCTCATTTACGAAGGGACGAAAAAATATGGAGGTAGAGGTGCCCCCATAATCATCTACCAACACAATGGACACGCTTGGCGAGAACTTAGGTTCCCCAAAAAGAAGGAAACTAAGGTTTATAAAGCATCGCCGTTGGCAGAATTGGTCCACGAGAATTCCGTTTGGTTGATGGACGCGGAAGGAAGTCAGTTTATGACGCAGGATGGTACTCTTTACAGGCCTCTAGTAGAACACCAACGCATTCAAAGTGCTTGTGAAACCTTAGGGGAAGACTTCTCAGACGAGGTCCTTAGCTCTCGTAGTTTGGACTTCTTAGCCGCAAAGAAGAGGAACGGATGGAAGTCCACGCCTAAGGAATTCGCCGACATAGCCAAAGCCTGCGTAGAGCATGGTCATGGAGGTCTGTGGAACATGGAGTATGACGAGAACGAATACGTCTCCTTAGACATGAAACATTGTTACCCTGCCAGTTTTAAAGGCCTCGGGGATTGTAAGGAGTATTACGACCGCTACGGGCATCCAGACTCACAATTCTTTCGTGTGTCTTTGCCAGGTAAATACGACGCCCCAGCTACGGGGTTCGTGCGGTTGACCATGTGGAAGTTAGCAAAGGGCTTACATCCAATAATTTACGCGTGGTATGGGAAACATCTGCAGGAGAAAGAATGGATTCCCATACCCCTGCTGAAGTTTCTCGAAGAGCGCGAGCTTCTCACGTACGCAGCACATGAAGCCATACTTTGTCACTCTGCATTTACACAATGGCTTCCGGAGCATAACCCCACCGCCAGAATCGTCATAGGAAAGTTCACCCAAGGCGCAAAAGAAGGAGAAAAGCACATGCAGCGGCGTTTGATAACCGATGACGGAGAGTTGAGCTTCCTCGTAAAACGTGCACATGAGCAAGGAACTATGGTGTCCGTAGAGAAGTGGAATTATTTCATAGAAGGCCAAGGGGAACGGCAACGGAATGCGTTGTGTTATTACCAAGATCATCGCCCGCAATATTACCATTTACGCGCCAGCATGCTCGCATATGCGCATATTAATCTATTGTCAATGCTGTTGCGGTTTGACAAAGAGGACGTTCCACGCGTGGCCACGGATTCTTTGTATGTGAAGCCCGAAGTGTTAGAAAAAATGCAAGAGTTTTACACGGAGGACGAACTCGCGGAAAGTGGTCAATGGCGTATAAAAGATGAAGAGATAAAAGCCTGGAGAGAACGTGTGGAATACCACGGGGAACACGTAAAAGGTGCCACCGTCCCCACCGTGGAGCCATTGCCATCCGTTGACGACCCCATTTCTTACCAACGCTTTTCGTACCTGTACGGGCCGGGAGGCAGCGGTAAGACCACCAGGGTTTTGGAATTATTTCCTCGCGTGAAGGTGTTAACGCCGACACACCGCCTTGAAAGAGAATTGACGGAGATGGGTTACGACGCGCAAACGTACCACAGCTTCTTTCGCTGGAACGGTCAAAAGTGGGTGCCGGAAGCAATACGCGACATACCCCCGGTGATATTATGGGATGAGATTTGCACCGTGCCATTAGAAATCCTGCAGGAATTTGTAGACTTCCTCCGCGGAAAGTGTCAAGTTATATTTGCCGGAGATCCATGCCAACCTCCTCCCATTTGCGGAGAAATGCCCCATAAATGGTTAAAAGGAATGGTAGACCATGCAGAGGAAATCAACGCCGACTACCGCAGCAAGGATCAAGTGAGAAACTTAAAGGCGGAACTTCGGGGCCTCAGTGATGCCGAGCAAAACAAGACGCTGCGTAAACGCATCCGAGCGAAGTCTTACGAGGACTTCCTTTGCGCGTGGCATCCAGAGGATTTGGTGTTGAGCAGCAAGCGCGCAGCACAATCGCGAATACAGAAAGATTTGTTAAGCGTACACCGCGAAAGATTCCCTGGCCATTTGGTGCCCGTTTGCTACAAGCCCCACGATACCCGCATGCAGAAGAGAGACGTGTGGGTGCCGGGCACCGACGTCCAACTGCGAAACGCGGTAACTCATGATAAAGTCTGGGTGCCTATGGGAAAGGCTGAAAAAATAACCTCCCATCCAGATTGGCGTTTGGGATATTGTATGACAGTCCACAGCGCGAAAGGGCTTACCATAAAAGAAACCTTATGGATCATAGACCAGCGGTTATGTTGGAGTAATTTGATATATACCGCTGTGAGCCGTGTGGAGCATGCCAAACAGTTGCGGAGGGCTTGGGGTCCGCAATTGCGTTACGATAAAACGCCAGAAGATATAGCAAAGGAGAACATTGCTAAGAAACTCCTTCGCTACAAAAGACACGACGAAGAAAAAAATATGACGTTCGACCTATGCGTGGACGACGTCTATAAGGAAGGGGCACGGTGTGCCAAGTGTAACATACCTCTACTATGGAGGTTTGACCCAAATGACGATCAGCAGTTCTCCGTGGATCGTATAAGTAATAAGCGCGGGCATTGCAGAGGCAACGTAAGACTGACGTGCCTAGAGTGCAATCGGGCGCGCGGTGCTGCGCTACTTTGAAGGGCAGCTAGCACTACTCTGAGTCTTTGGGGACCATGAGCAGCTCTTCCTTGACAAATCCGCGACTTGGGCCATTTAGGTAATACAACACGGGTTGCCCTTCCTTGGTGACGGACTTCGAAATCTCATACGTTTCCAGGGACCAGTTAGGATCCGTGGCTCTCTTACTGCCACCTTCGAGTTCCCCCGGCTGATAGAGGTATCTGACCACTATGTTGCGGGGGAGCTTTTTTTCCTTCAGTCCGACCGCCCTCGAACTTCTGACGTAGGACTTGTGTTCCACGTGTTTATTTTTTATGGCATCCTTGGGTTTTATTCCCGTAGCCCTGGCCGACTCGTTGTTCAAAGCCACGATGACCTGGGGCAGCCTCTGAGTCCATTCCCTGTTGCGTTTGGAGGGATCTTCCAGCTCTTTCCAATACTGGTATCCAAAGAGACGCTCGGCCAGGGTCTTATTGAATCTTTCGACGATGCTCTGACCCCTGTGGTACTCAGCTTCGGCTCTCCTAATCTTAGTGCTGTGGTCTTTCAGGGTTTTGGTAACCACGCCCATGAACTCCGTCCCCGCATCCACTTGCAGCAGCTTAGGCCATTTCAAAACGCGCTTATAAATCCTACCTAGGGCTTCTGCGACTTCCCCAGAATCCTTGCTGGTTATGGGTTCGGCGTCCTTATATCTGCTTGCGATATCAACTACGGTCAAAGCGTATCTATAGGTCTTTCTTCTCACCTTGTCGTGCGGTAAGAAAAGCAAATCTGCCTGATGAACTTCATTAGGGGTATTTACGGTGAAGCTGGGCCTGGGAATGTACTTAGGCACGGGAAGATAAACCTGCCAGAGGGTTTGTTTTCTTAGCCAGTTCTTAGCCGTTTCTTCTGATACCCTGGCCGCGGTCGCGAGTTTCTTGATAGCTGATGCTCCTCTCCAATAGCCTTCAGGCCCATAGTAAATCCTTTTAAGTTTATCCTCTACGCGGCCCATTATATGAATTCCAAAACGAGATTGATCTTTCGCCCGTTGAAATCCACCGTCTTTCCGTCCACCTTAATGGTGATGTTTATGCTTTCTACCAAATTAGACAAATCATAGCTCAAAGAAATGGGAGTGTATTCTACCAGGTCAAATGGATTACCTTTGGGTAGGAATTTGGACATAAGAGAAGACTTTTCTCCATTGTTGTAACTATTGACCAAGTCGCAATAAACTTCGTAAGAGGATGCGACTTTCCATTTTACATCATATGTACTGCCGCTATTTATCGTGGTACTAGTAAGGCCCAGGAGTTCAACCAATGAACTGTCCTTTAAATTAGCGCTTCCACTATTTTTCTTGAATTTCATTTCATGGGGTAATCCTGTGGTAAGAGTATATCCATGCTTTGCTAGCTCCTTAGCCAGCGTTATGGGGGTGTAATGGGAATCTGGTAACTTTGGCTTGGTGCCGGAAGTTCCGACGACAAAGCCATTGACTAAATTATACCAAGAATTGTACAAAGAGCAACTAACCAACCGAACCCTTTCCGCGCGGATGGGGGGATTCAGATAAGTGGTAAAGTTATTCTTGTCGCTTTCCAAAAAGACGATCATTATATTAGATACGCCAAGGCCACGCCTCCCGCCAGCCCTGCGATGCCAACAAATACCAGCTCATTGTCTTTTTGTTTCTTAGAAGGCTGGTAGTAATTCTTGAACTGAGGCTTTCTCATTCTAAAGTCGGGGTGTGCTTGCGCATAAAGTTTAAAGGCGTAGTCTGTGTTTTCGAAGTTCTTATCCGCCTGCATTTTGTCTTGGTAGTTCTTATCCAACCAATCCCTGTAAGCTTGTCTTTTTTCATTCCAAGCTGCCACGTCTCGCTGATATTTCTCCAGCGCTAAGTCGTGCCTCTTCCTCTCAGCGTTAGATTCTGCGTTTCTATCACCGCTAACTAATTTATCCAGATATCTACCACCATAATTAGCCCCTGTAAATGCTAAAGCTGCAATAACTCCACCTGCGACCACGCTAGCCATTTATATTAGACGCAAGCAAAGCTTACGTCGTCGGCAGGTACTTTTCCTTCCGTAGGTAATCCTTTAGCATGATAGCCCCGCCTACGGCAGCGGTCATCTTAGCAAAATTAGCGAAGCTCTTGCTTGGGTCTTCAGTAAAGTCTTCTTTGAGCACTTTCTTACCTACCCAACCAATACCCGCAACGATGGAAGTAATGATAGCTGCTTCTTCAACAGTTTTCAACAACGCGGTCGACATTATATTACAAAGCGAGAAGGTTATTCCATTTCAGGGATCTTACTTTTTCTAACAGCCTGTTCCTGCACGGGCGCGTGATATGTTGCGGCCTCCCACTTTACTTTTGGCTTCGTAGCCCGCCATTGTAAGTAGAGGCTGCCTGCTGCTATAGCAACTCCTAACGCGCCAATGACGTATCCCGGATTCCAAAAGGATCCCTCTTCTTTTTCCTCCACCTTTTCTTCTTTTTTGGCTTTGTTCTTCTTGTTCATCTCCGCGAGCTTCTTCCCCGCGGCAACTCTGCCTGGAGATTTAGCCTTGGTAATCTTTTGCTCGGGCTGCTCTGCCTTCGACTCTGGTTCACTCATTTATATCTAAGGACTTGAAGGACTTGATAAGTACTTGAGAATGACTTAAGGATGACTTGACAATGACTTGACTAAGTACTTGACAATGACTTAAGGACGACTTGACTAAGTACTTGAGGCGACTTGACTAAGTACTTGAGGCGACTTGACTAAGTACTTACGAATGACTTGACTAAGTACTTGAGGCGACTTGATCAGGTACCTCAGTAAGTGCTGCCTGGAAGACCTTTTCGACTTCTCTGTCCTTCTTGAAGTCCTTCCAAGATGTTCCGAAGGAACCTAGTACCTCCTTCAAGTCGACATGCTGAGCCACGTGCAAAGCCACAGAGGCAACTGCCATTAACTTACCACACTTTAAAGACAACCACCCACAGGTTATCTTAAGTTCTTGGGCGATGACATAGTCCTCGCTTATGTCCTTCCGCAGTTGCTCCACGTCGTCTATAGGCAGTGCAAGTCCAAGCAATTTAGTCGCAAGTCGGATAGCGGAGTCTGCTACGGCGTCCGTGGTCTTACTTGCAAGGGCAGCCTCATACCTCTTATGGAACTTCTTGACTTCATCTTCTGACAACTTATTAACCTGCTCATGGGTAAGTTCCTTGCCTATCATTTCTTTGCACTTCCCCGAAGACACAAGGATGTTAAGTTGTTCCTTGAGGTTACTTTCGTCTAACTGTGTGGGGACTTCATCTAAGAGCTGCTCAATCTCCATATACATTAGGAATCATAGATTCCAACCGTGTAGGGAAACCTCAAAGAGAAGATCATCTTGGAATGTTGGTGCGTTTTTAAATGCCGCATGTATTCGTGTAACTGTTCCTTGGATATCTCACCGCCGTAGTCAGAAAGGATGGTTTCCAGGTCAGACTTACTTGGAGTATAAAATACTACGAGGGAGCCTATGTTTTCCCTAAAGGGTTTAGAGACGCTGGTAAGCTGCTGCGAGAGCAACCAAACGCTGATATTGTCGTGTCTGCCGCTGAAAGCGAGCTTAACGAGCTCGGAGGTGCGTCTTTTTACGTCTTCCCCGCAGGCGATGTCATCCAATATGAGTAAAGTCTGTGTATCTTTAGGGAATTGCTTATGCCAGAACTTAAGATGGCTGGATAACTCGTTAGGGTCTAAGATATCTACGAAGAAGTCGTCATCTTTCACTCCTATGCCCGTCCAGGTGCGGTTATTCACGTAGGTGGGGCATAATAGCACGACGTAGTCGAAACGGTATCTAAAGGGTCCTAATAGCTGCTCCACTACGAACTGGGTCTTTCCGCAGCCGGTGGGTCCTACTATCAGAGCATTGCAGGGAATATGGTTCGGATCCATTATATATACGATGGACCCAGTGGAAGCAGTAAGAAGGATTGCCGCCGACGCAAAAGATAAAAGAGACACCATAGAAATGCAAAGGGAGGAGATCGATCGGTTAAAGGAGCGCGTGCAGGAATTGTACGATGAAATGTGCGGTCTGAAGCGTGCAGAACGGTTTGGCGCGCTGATAACGATGGCAACGTGGGCTAAAGAAAGCGTTAAGGACTTTATGCGATATCCCCTGTAGAATGTCGACGTTTAGGTTAAATCTTTGTTAAGGATGCCTGGAAACTATTTCAAAGAGTGTCTCAGAATGTTGACGTTTAGGTTAAATCTTTGTTAAGGATGCCTGGAAACTATTTCAAAGAGTGTCTCAGAATGTTGACGTTTAGGTTAAATCTTTGTTAAGGATGTTAAATGGAGGCTAAGATATTGTTAAGTATATATGGACTGCTTGTTGTGTAAGAAGGTGTTCAGCACCAAACAAAGACTTCAATACCACGTTCGTCGCGGCGTTTGTACAAAGAAACCCCTTAGCCGCGCTCGTAAGGATTGCGGTAAGGAATTCAGCACCGTTCAAAAGATGCAACAACATCAGGATAAACGCATTTGTGGGCTTTGTAAGGACTGTAATAAGATACTTAGTAGTCGTCAACGTTTACAGACGCACCGGAGAACGCATGATTATAGGTTTCTCTCCCGCGCTTACGACTTGGAAGGCGTGGATTGCTACCAATGTGCGGATTTGATGTGTCGCTGCCCGCATAAAGAGGATTACTTAAGGAATCGCATAGATTACCATAAGAAGATAGTCCGTACTTTCCCCTCTTTTGAACGCGCCGAAGGCGTTCCGTGGACTAAAAGGGAGTATTGGAGGCAGGAGTGCGATCGTTGTGGTTGTGTCAGAGAAGAGGAACATATCTTCAACTGTCTTAACAAAGATTTAACCTAAACGTCAACATTCTGAGACACTCTTTGAAATAGTTTCCGGGGTGTCTTAACAAAGATTTAACCTTATTGTTAACATTCTGAGACACTCTTTGAAATAGTTTCCACACATACTTAACAAAGATTTAACCTTATTGTTAACATTCTGAGACACTTTTGAAATAGCATTTCTTGGGGCCTTTAATAGTAAGGTAGGGTTTGCGCAAAGGGTCTCAAATCCCATCCTTATTTTTATTCATTATTATTAAGGATAATAAATAAAAATAAGGACCCCTTTTAAAGGTATATGCTAGCCTACGCAGCCGCATTCTTTGGAGGATTCCTAATCGCCCTTTCAATATATGGACTGTATTACTTGCGAACTACCTGCAGACTGCATTACCCCTTGTAAGCCGCGTAAAAAATACACCTGCCTTCATTGCGACAGGGTATTCTCCGAAGGATCCTTTGTGGGGCATTGGTGCTCCGCGGATCCTAAAGCGCAGCGGACTTTAGCAGACGCGCTTAACTACAAAGAGGAGATGGAGTGACTCTTCTTTCAATGTCAAACTTCCATCGGCCATTTACCTTACCATAGCTGCGTAAGTGGGTGAATTCCTCGCCCTGAATTACGTACCGCACGCAATCCGGCGCCCAAAGGGAATATTCCTTGCCTTCTAAGTCTTTGAGGACTAACCGTAAACGGTCGATGTCTTCGAAGACGACGTAATTTTTTATTTCGTATGCTTTACCGTGGACAAGATCACGCCAGTGAGTCAAGCTGAGCTTCATTATACCTATGGAATATCTTTAGGTGCGTTTTCAAAGTGGCGTAGGACTTAAACCGCTTTACACAGCCCTTACAGGGAATACGAATGCCATCCGCGTAATCCATCAGGGCACGGCAGATAATGTCGTAATCGTTGCTAACCATCGTTAGGTAACCATTTACGTCAAGCTGTGAGATTTTCTTAGATTGCTTCGCGGATAAGACGCCGTTTCCTTTTGGGGTTTTCAACTCAATACACAACCCGCGGTATTTCTTATGCGCATTTAGGATTAAGAGGTCGGGTTGACCGGCTTGGTAGCCTTTTCGCCAGCAGGTTATTCGCTTGCTGTCTGAATCTTGAAGCTCGCCAAGACCCGGCGCTATGATGAAATCGGGGTAAAACCTACGTATGTAGTCGACTACCTTCGCGTGTAGGTCGGCTTCATTTTCGATCTTAAATACTAACTTGTTTGGACCGTCGAAGCGCTTGTCCATCGCATATTTACCCGTTTTCCTTAGCGCGGGTAGGACTTCTTCGAAGACCCAATCACGAAACTCCACAGCTTTGGGTAGTTTGGAGCTAAATGTCAGTTCGTACAGGCCAGGTTCGGATATAAACACGGCATTTGGTTGCGTAGTAAAGGAGCGGTGATTCGCAGCCCCTTGTAGATCAACCCATTTTTTCTGGTATTTCTCAGATACGTGTGCTCTAATTGCATCTCTAGGGCGCTCATAGCCCAACGCCAAAGCCACCTCCTTTGCTTTGAAGTACAAAGTTTCGCCTTGCACTATGCATTGCAGTTTGGTTTCGTTGTTTTCAAATACGCGAAGCATATTATACGTAAGGGATATTTTTTATCAAAAGGATGAGCGAGTGGATCAATAGGCAACGCTCTTTAGCTGATTCATTTCTACGCTCAGTTGCGCGTCAGACACGACGAAGACGTAGCAGTTTATCTTATCGCCGTCGCCCGCGGAGGTATTCTTGGTGCGTTTGATCTCCAATGTTATGCCATCCTGCGTATTTACTAGACGTAAACCCTGGCCATGTAGGTCTTCGTCGTTAATGGTGCGCATGTCAATCCACAGCGCATATTTATCATTAAAGAATTCTGCGGGGCTAATTTGGTCGCCAAACTTGCGCATGGCCTCTCTGTACATGTCTGCGGGCTTTATCCCCTGGGAGTAGACCTTGTTTGGAACGCCGTTTATGTTGACCCCCACGTTAGTAATGTTGGGGTTGTGAAAGGCCTCGGAGTCGCGCTTACCGGCTTCGTAGGGTTTGGCAAACACCAACATCAGCCCCGTGAGACTTCTTCGGGGGAGGTTAATGCTTTGGTTGATAACCTCATCCGTCTTATCCAGGAAGCTGAACGTCTTATACATCACTACGTGGTCGTAAAGGAATGCCTTCCCGGAGCTGTATTCCATGCCAGCGCTACGGGCCAGCTCTTCGCTGTATACCGTTTCGTACTGTAGCTCTAAGTTGGTAACGGAATAGGGGGTTGTCGTGGTAAGCGCAGTGCTTAGCCCACCAATGATGTTATTAGCATCTGCTAAAGTTACTTCAAACTGTAGCTCGGATAACTGTCTTGGGTAATACACACCGTGATTCGTGATTACTTCAAAGTCCAGTGGTATGACATACTTACTACCATAGGCGGTCTTTATTCGCTTTGCGTCTGCCACTGCGGTTTCTCCGCTGCCGTCAGTAGGTTGCGTTTTCGTAGGTGTGCGAACCTTACGTAGAATGACACTACCAATTCCTTGTTCTATCCTTTGCGCGCGGTCAAATGCTGTTAACCATAAGTCTTTGTACGTGGTATACAGATCGTACCTATTTAAGTCCAGCAAGGATTCCCCGGCGAACTTTACGCGCATCTTAGAAACAATGTTGCGACCCACGTTGTTAACGATAATCCTTTCATCTGTGGGGCTTGACTGTACCGCTAGGTCAAACCTCAAAGCCAAGGTGCCAGGAACTAAGACTAGGTTATCTGTTAGGCGGGGTACGCCTACGTACAGGGTTTCCCCCGGCTTTGCGCTAGAAGGTGTGAATGTAACCCGGTGAAAGGTGCGTTCTGCCTTTAGTCCACCAACCTGCTTAGGTAATACGTTGGGGTTTAACTTTGAGCTTATCATATATAATGGCAGTAGAAGGAACGGATTTTGACCCCCTTACCGAAGAAGGCCAAGTAGACATTAACGACGAAGAATACGAGTCTTTACTTCCTGATGACAACGTTGACGGGCGGGGCCTTTTTGACAAGCTAAGACGCAAATATGGCAGCAGGGCCCGCGAGGCCTGGCGTTCCTTAGAGGATAAGTGGCAATCAAGGAACCCAGGGCGATCTATTCCAGAATATTTGGAATTGCAAAACTTGGATTCCACGGACCTAAGAACTGAAATGCTAAGGGGGCTTTTAGACGACGTAAGGGAGAAATTTCCAAATGTGGACTTGGCCCGCCTTAATTTCCAAACCGGAGATAAGGGGCAAATTCAAATCCAGTAACAAGGAAGGGATAAGTGGTATAATCTCTACCAAAGGAGAGACTCCGACAGGCTCACCAGTAATCTCCCAAAAGAAATCCAAGACGCATTAGGGAAACCTAATTTGGTGGAAAGACTAAGAGAAAACGATGAAAACACCAGCGAAGCCTTTGAAAAGTTCAAGACCCTAATGCAGCGGCAACAAAAAGGCATCGAAGCGATAAGGGAAGTTGAAGAACTAAAGGAGACAATGGAGGAAAGGGAGGCAGATTACATGAGACAAAACCGACTACTCCTCGATGCTCAAAAAAGAGAACTTAACGATAAAAACCAAAGAATAATAGAAATGAGAGAACAAACAGACAAAGCCCTACGCGATAGGGACCAAGCCCAAAAGGCCTTCGAACTTGCCCTGCAAGACCTAGACATAAGCAAGGAAGAAGCTAAGAACTTACGTACCACCATAGCTGGCTCTTTAGAGGAACGGCGGCAGTTGGTTGCCGAAATTAACACTAAGGAAGAACAAATCCGGCAAAGAGATCAGGCTATTGAAGACCTGGAGGGGCAAATAGAGCGGCAGCAGGAAATAATCAATGACCAAACTCGTCCCGAAGAGGAAAGGGAGGCAGCACAAAGGGAAGTAGAAACCCTTCAGGAGAGAGTTGCGGAATTACAGGCGCAAAAGGAAAACCTGGAAAGAGAATTGGGGCTTACCACCAAGGAAAAGGTAAAAAGAGCTCTGGTGAAGTATGGTCTTCCGCTGGCATTTGCGGTCGCTATTTCGAGCGTAGTAGGCGTGATCTTGTCCGCGCTTAAGGCTACGGGCGCGGGCGTAAAGAAATTAGGTAGTGGGCTGACGGACTTGGGAAAAAAGATGGCAGCCGGTCTTCCTGGGCTGCTGGGTAGTGTTCTTGGCCTGGTACTGAGGGCCGGCGGAGAACTGCTAAAGTTTGTGGGGAATAACATTTGGATATTAGTCGTAGCTATTGGAGTGGTACTCCTGAAGAAGATGAAGGGTTAATCTTATCCTCGTGTATTACTGGTGGCTTATCGTCGTCAGACCTTCGAGGCGTCCTCGACTGGGGATAAGTAAAGATAGTATTCGCGCCGCCTTGGTAATTCGGAACTAGTGGTATGGCGGTCATGGTGCTAATGGGCTTATGATTCCAAATAGCATCCGGTGGAGAAGGTCCCACAGTATTTATTCCTATGCGACCACGAGTTGCTATGGTCTTACCTCCATCGCTGGGACGAATTTGCAGCTTTGCATATTGGCAATTGGCTATCATATGAAAAGTCGCCGGCCTTTGATCTTCTCCGCTTACTGGAGGGGGCTCAGAGGAAAAATGAACTGGGTTCCTATTGTTAATTTTTTTTCTGTAAGGCAGTAATGGATGGTCATTCTCATCAACGATCCTAAACCCAGCATTGCACGAATACCCCGTATTAAGGCTAATAGTACACACAAGTAATCCCACGCCTCCAACCTTCACCCAAAGATCAGTGTCAAACCATTCATCATTTACGTACTCCTTCTCCTCTAAGTAATAAAGAAACCAATCTTCCTTTACATGTGGGTTCATATATTTCAGCAAACATAGTTTGCTTCTAGAGACTAAGCACCGTAAAAGTGCTAATGGTCTTGTGGTTATAAGCCGTGTCTCTTTGATTTTCTATGCCATTCACGCAAACGCTCCCGGTGTCATCTACGCGCATTTGCAGCTTTACCTTCCCATGGCAATCGGCGACCATGTGGAAAGTCCAAACCGATAGATTTTCGGCGCTGCCGGGGTTGGGCTCTACGGAGAAATGCGCAGGCTCCCTGTTGTTCGTCTTCGCGCGCATAGGCTGCAGTACGCCATTCTCATCCAGGAACCTAAAGCCGACGTTGGCATGGCTGCTCGTGCCAATGCAAATGCTGCATATTATCAACTTCTTTCCCGAGTAGTTCAAATTCACGGACATGCCCGTGACATCAACCCAAGATGCCTGGGTGTATTTTTTCTCGCCTGTGTAAGTCGTATAAACACAATCTACTCCAGCTACGTAGGGGTTGTTCATCGCCATATATAATAACTCAGACCAACGCCCGCGGCGGCTAAGCCGGCCTTTAGCAGGTTATGGTCATATTCCTCGGTAACCTTCTTTACTGGTTTCTTTGGTGGCACGTACGCCTTTTTTAATGGTTTTTCTACCTTTTTTTTTGGTTTCTCTACGAAGTGAGTAATGCCCTTGGTCATGTCAGAGTTCACGTCATTCACCCCAAACTTTATATCCTTAGTAGCTCGCTGCAGCTTGTTGTTATAACCCACAACGGAATTGGTGTTAATAACCAAATTACTTGGCATTAACCAACAACCAGGCGACAAAGCGTAATCCAGTCGCACTTTAGACTGCTGCACCGCTAATTGATATCTCTGCACCGACTTGGATATGTCATTTTCTGTTATTGCAGACTCAAATAAAGTTAGGGATTCTTCTTGTGTTTCCCGCGAAGCACCTTGGAATCCAACGATGGGGCTGCGGGTATTTACCTGCGCTCCTAAGATGCAGTACACGAATGCTTCAATGCTGCGGTTAATCCTGGCTAGGTTTCTTAGACCTTTTCCTTTCATCAACACGAATGGATCCCAAGTGCCGAGGTAGTTCGATTGGATTCTGGTAATTAATGAATTATTACTCTTATCACCGCCCATATCACCGAACTCTAACTCATTACTTGGGTATTCCTGATGTCCGTAGTCAGCCGGCTTCTCACCATTGGCACCCCAAACGTAAACTATACCCAGCCCATGCGTCTTACCCTCCTTATAACGAAAGTCTCTTTGCTGTGGTTTGAACTCGTTAATTAGCCTTTCTAGGGCTGCGGCGTCATATCGATTATTCATTGGATTAAATGCCTTATCTCCCGGTAAAGGTACGTTAAGCTCCTTCAACAACCTCCTTACCGTAAAGGCAACGTGAAACCGCATAAATGAAATGTGAAACATGTTCGCGGCAACACCACAACCTTTAGTGGCGGCCCAGACAGCAAAGTTTAACTGCTGCGGCCAATATCGCATATTGGGTCCTGCTAACCATTCCCTGGCCTCTTTACCCGACGTATGCTTTAACATCGTATCCCCATAGATATTCCTTACTACTATGTCAAATGATTGCTTACCCACTGAAATCTTCAGGAACGTTACCATCGTTTCAAAGTCGTTTACACCACCTTCAGCGTCGTAAAATGGATAATCTTCCTTGGTCATTAATAGATTCCTTGGAAAATTAGGTGGAGCTTCCTGATGCACCGGTGTAGGCTTGGGTTTTGGTGGCCTTTCTTCATGAACGGGGCGTACAATCGTCAATCGCTGCACCTGATTACCTACTTGCTCCAGCTTCGAATGTTCCAAGTCTGCATTGCTGTACATTCTGGAGCCGTTAAAGTAAATCCCATCGGATCTTCTTTCGAACATACTAGGGTCTGCATGCGGAAATATCTTCCTAAAGGCTCTCCAGTTGGCATAATCCATGTTGTTGTGATGTGGCTGCTCCTCTATGTTATTTCCAAAAGCGTCGTACATTAGTATATAATGGATGTTATACCATCAGCACCTCCACTTTATCCTGATTTACCTAAGGAGGAACCTAACGAATTAAACGCCGAGAACTTTCGTCTGAATAAAGCGAACTTAATACTGGCTTACTTGGAAGGGCAAGCGAAACACTACGAAGAGGTTAGAAAAAAGTACGCCAGAGCCCGAAGCATACTACATAAAATCGCGATAACTTCCGGCTCCATGTCCGTGGCGTTAACAGGCACTGGCGTTGCTACTTCGCTTACCGGGCCTGGAATAGTCATTGGCATTCCTTTGGCAAGCGTTGGAGCTGTCTGCGGCATTGTTTCCGCTGTTACGACAGGCATTATAAAGCAACTGTCCGGTAAGATATCCAAGCACGACACTCATATAGCCCTTGCAAGAGCAAAGGCTAACACCATCGCCGACTTGGTCTCCAAGGCTCTGCGGGACCGCCGCATAGACGACACGGAGTTTTCTTTGATCCTCGCGGAGGAAAAGAAATACGGCGAATTAAAGTCGGGCAATAAAAAAACCATAGTGAAAGATCTTTCCGAGGAATCTCGAAAACAGATCTACCAGGAGGCAAAGGAAGATCTACAAAGAAAACTCGCTCAGTAAACATCTGCTTTGAAAAGAACGTAGGGGGATTTCGACTGCACATTTCATCTTCTCGGAATCCATTCTAATAGGGGGTGGTTGGGGTCTATTTTGTAAAATATTTCGTAAATTACGTCGGGGTAATAAGGAATATCCTTATCCAGCCGACAGAATAACCACTCGGCCCTTTGCATATCTGGGACATGAGGAATACGCCTACCGGTAATTTCAGACAAAAGATAGGGAATGGCTTTGTAATATTTCCCTAGCTTTAATTTTTTCAATGTCTTTCGTAGACTTTGTGGGGTTGGCTCTTCTAAGTGGTCTATGATTTTCTGCGTGTCTAAATATACCGGATGTAAACCTTGGATATGACTCATCCAGTCTCGGAAGTATTTTAATCTCTTATATGGCGTTTTCTTACGACCTCCATTGGCGTAATACTGCTCTTTGGTAGCATTTGGTACGGCATTACGAATATTTTTACCACACTCGTAACACTGTGCTGACGTGTCGTCTTCTATCTGCATTTTTTTACCACAACACCAAAAGGATTCTGGCTTAGGTACGATAACTTTAGGTCTTAGACAAATTATGCAAAAGTCGTTAACGAACTTCTTACACTCATGCATCGTATATCTAAAGAATATCTTTCCCTCTGTTTGCGACCCCAACAGAGCAGCAGTTAGGCACATTTCGCGTGTCGGCCGATCGCGCAAGACCCCCTGTAGGGCGGGTTACCGACCTCTAAAAACCCACCCCCCCCCCTGATGTTTTTCGATATGCGATTTTTGGCATTGTCGGCGCTTCGCGAGTCCACCTAACTGCTGCTTGCAGCTTATGCATGCATAGCCACCATAGCTGCCATGTTGATTGACAATAAGAAAGCGCTGCTCATTAGCTTCTCTTGTTAGATCAACCAGCATGGGGGCTATTTCATATTTTATATAATATTAAATTTTAATTTATCTTTTGCAAAATTAAAGAGTTTTTTCACTCTTTTCTTTAAAATTTCTATTACATGTAGCTCCCTGTTAACAACAATGTCAGGAAATATTTATATCTCAAGGAATTTTGAGTCATGTGTTTTCACCCCAAAAATAGTTTTAAATACAATACCATGGACCAAATAGTAATCTTCCACTTTTGATTATAAAATTCCAAGCATTAAAAGATTGACCACAATAATTCTTTTTTACTATTTTTACACATTCAAGTGAATATAATAAATCCAGCGCGCTCATTGGTCACAATATGCAGCCTAGACATTGGACAAGATCTTGTAAGATCAAATTTAAGATCTTGCAAGATTCTTATAAGATCTTAACAAGATCTTAGCAAGATTTTCAACCTGGGCCGTTATATTCTGACACCTCCTGATGAATGTAATGCATGCACGGACATGATTGTTTGCCGATGTGTGCCACTTGCCGACATAAATGAACTTTGAAAAAATATAAAAAACTCTCTTTCCTTTTTTGTTTAAATTCATTTGTTAAGAGTTAAAAATGCTAAAAGAATTATTCGCCTCAGGCTCAGTGAATATCAGGGAAACAACCCTAAATTTAAATTTGGATTTTTGGACTAGCCTAAATATACACATGATTTGAACAAAATCATCATAAACTTAGCACAGAAATGTCCCATATTAAGATCTTGTACAATTCCACATTGTGAAAATGTTCGAAATACTAGAAACCAACCATTACAATAATTTACACCTCAATAATGTTTTTGTCTCAAATGGATAAGATGAAAGCAAAAGTTTAAATTTGACATGTCATATTGCACATTTTTCTTGTATGATACGTTTTTCAGCTAAAAATTTTTTAAAAATGTACATATAGAATAATTCATTTTTTCAGTTTCTATACATTTCATTAAAATGACCAATTTTCAATCCAATTCCATCATCAAGTGATAAAAAGAAAGAAAAACTGGGATCTTGACACCATAGAAATGAGATCATCAAACACAACAATTGCAATTGGACATTTTTTCATTTATTGTGATTTAAATACTTTCAGTTTAACAAAATGTGCATAAACATCAGGGTATGATAATTATCATTTTGTGATTGGAGCTCATTCATGAATTTTGTACATTATCTACACAAATTGAAATGTGAATCACAGACCTTCACAGCCTAACATATTTACATGTGAAAGACCTTCACTGTCAAGCATATTTATATGTGAAAGACCTAATTCACAGCCTAACATATTTATATGTGAAAGACCTTCACTGTCAAGCATATTTATATGTGAAAGTCCTTCACAGTCTAACATATTTATATGTGAAAGACCTTCACTGTCAAGCATATTTATATGTGAAAGACCTAATTCACAGCCTAACATATTTATATGTGAAACATCTTCACTGTCAAGCATATTTATATGTGAAAGTCCTTCACAGTCAAGCATATTTATATGTGAAAGTCCTTCACAGTCTAACATATTTATATGTGAAAGACCTTCACAGTCAAGCATATTTATATGTGAAAGACCTTCACTGTCAAGCATATTTATATGTGAAAGACCTAATTCACAGCCTAACATATTTATATGTGAAAGACCTTCACTGTCAAGCATATTTATATGTGAAAGTCCTTCACAGTCTAACATATTTATATGTGAAAGTCCTTCACAGCCTAACATATTTATATGTGAAAGTCCTTCACTGTCAAGCATATTTATATGTGAAAGACCTTCACTGTCAAGCATATTTATATGTGAAAGACCTTCACTGTCAAGCATATTTACATGTGAAAGACCTTCACTGTCAAGCATATTTATATGTGAAAGACCTTCACTGTCAAGCATATTCATATGTGAAAGACCTTCACTGTCGAGCATATTTATATGTGATGTACAGTCAAGCATATTTATATGTGAAAGTCCTTCACTGTCAAGCATATTTATATGTGAAAGACCTTCACTGTCAAGCATATTTATATGTGAAAGACCTTCACTGTCAAGCATATTCATATGTGAAAGACCTTCACTGTCGAGCATATTTATATGTGATGTACAGTCAAGCATATTTATATGTGAAAGTCCTTCACAGTCAAGCATATTTATATGTGAAAGACCTTCACTGTCAAGCATATTTATATGTGAAAGACCTTCACTGTCAAGCATATTTATATGCGAAAGACCTTCACTGTCAAGCATATTCATATGTGAAAGACCTTCACTGTCAAGCATATTTATATGTGAAAGACCTTCACTGTCAAGCATATTTATATGTGAAAGACCTTCACAGTCAAGCATATTTATATGTGAAATACCTTCACAGCCTAACATATTTATATGTGAAAGACCTTCACTGTCAAGCATATTTATATGTGAAAGTCCTTCACAGTCTAACATATTTATATGCGAAAGATCTTCACAGTCAAGCATATTTATATGTGAAAGTCCTTCACTGTCAAGCATTTATATATGAAAGTCCTTTACAGTCTAACATATTTATATGTGAAAGCTTCACTGACAAGCATATTTATATGTGAAAGTCCTTCACAGTCTAACATATTTATATGTGAAAGTCCTTCACAGTCTAACATATTTATATGTGAAAGACCTTCACAGTCAAGCATATTTATATGTGAAAGACCTTCACAGCCTAACATACTATAGCTAGTAAGTAGAAATTCATAATATTTGAAATCCGAAATCTACGTATTTTAAAAATATTCCGAAACAACATATGCTTTGTATTCATTTTCATTTTTAGAATACTTTCCTCAGTTGCTGTTAAATTTATAACGACGTTCTTGGACTTTCTTACCTGCAAAGCAGTTCGTAATTAAAAATCTACTTAGGTTTGCTTCTAAGCATTTAAATTATGTACCATAGTTCATTTTGATTTAGCTGGTTTCTTCAACTTGAACACGAGATGTATCTCTCTTTGTCCACATGTTCCACGAGCTCGAGTACATACGACGACGCATTACCACATAAGTAATTTTACGCTGAATTCTTCCGTGAATAACTCCAAATTTGTCAAATTTCCCTAATAATCCTTTAGCTCGTTAATTCTCCTTTGGGCTTTACTACTTTCTGCTGTATTTTTTGTCATAATTCTGCTTTCATGAGAGTTTCTTTCTTGAAACGAACAAGCATCCGTTAACGTACTGTAACACTATCTTGTTTTGATTTGAATATTCCTTGCAAACAATGACAGGAAGTGACCTTTGGACTTTTAATCCAATTATAAGTACCTAAACTGAGTGCTGATCATTTGCATTATATCCAAATACAGATTTTCTTAAAATGTTTCACAAAAAAGCAGATTTGCAAACGTTCGTTCTATAAAGAAACTTTATACACTTACCAAGAGGCTCAATAAACAAGCCAATACCAGAAGTTCATAACTAGAATTGTCCATATGAACTTCTGCCAATACTGCAGGAGTGGATGACTTTAGGGACGGACCATTAGATTTTTGAGAGGGGGGGGGGGGGGGGGTTGGGCAATTTATTGTGTGCAGGATTTTTTTTTACCTTTCATTGCTGTGCAGGAATTTTTTTTGGAACTTGCATGAATATTTTTTTGGGCATTTTTCCTATGCACGGTTTTTTTTTCTTTATTTAAAGTCGTGCTCGAATTTCTTTTACCCATCAGCAGCCCCTAGTGATGCAATTTTGGCGGCGTGCAGCCTTGATCTATTTTAGCTCGCGCTGTTGTCGCGAATTGCTGTCGGGGCAAGCGCAACAAAAAGTTTAGCAAATCGAAACGTCATTTCTATGCGGGGTCTGTCCTCTCGATCAAAAGTTTGATTTCGTTGGAATTTTCGTTGGATGAAAAAAGTCAAAAAAAATCTATAACGGGGCTGATGGTGGGTCATGGGATTCCCCTGCTTTTTCAATCTTATTTTGATGTGGATAATATTAGAAACGGATGACTGGCACCAATCAACACCAATCAATTATGGTTCTTGATTTTTATAAAAAATTTCCGACTGCCGCGGCCATTAAATAAGTCATTTCAGTTATGTGACCGGCAGTGTGACGAAAAATATCAGTACCATGAAAACAACCTTGGATATGATACTGTATGCCGGGCGCAAACAAAGCACAAATTTTTCGAACCAGAAATGCAATCGCTTGACGGTTGTTTATTGAGCTAGGAACATTAGGTTTGGAATTTAGTTTGTATAACCTTTCATATAACTTCAGTTTAGATACTTATAATTGGATTAAAAGTCCAAAGGTCACTTCCTGTCATTGTTTGCAAGGAATATTCAAATCACAACAAGATAGTGTTACAGTACGTTAACGGATGCTTGTTCGTTTCAAGAAAGAAACTCTTTTAAAAGCAGAATTATGACAAAAAATACAGCAGAAAGTAGTAAAGCCCAAAGGAGAATTAACGAGCTAAAGGATTATTAGGGAAATTTGACAAATTTGGAGTTATTCACGGAAGAATTCAGCGTAAAATTACTTATGTGGTAATGCGTCGTCGTATGTACTCGAGCTCGTGGAACATGTGGACAAAGAGAGATACATCTCGTGTTCAAGTTGAAGAAACCAGTAAATCAAAATGAACTATGGTACATAATTTAAATGCTTAGAAGCAAACCTAAGTAGATTTTTAATTACGAACTGCTTTGCAGGTAAGAAAGTCCAAGAACGTCGTTAAAAATTTAACAGCAACTGAGAAAAGTATTCTTCAAATGAAAATGAATACAAAGCATATGTTGTTTCGGAATATTTTTAAAATACGTAGATTTCGGATTTCAAATATTATGAATTTCTACATACTAGCTATAGTATATTAGACTGTAAAGGACTTTCACATATAAATATCTTAGACTGTGAAGGACTTTCAAATATAAATATGCTTGACTGTGAAGGACTTTCACATATAAATATGTTAGACTGTGAAGGACTTTCACATATAAATATGTTAGACTGTGAAGGACTTTCACATATAAATATGTTAGACTGTGAAGGACTTTCACATATAAATATGTTAGACTGTGAAAGACTTTCACATATAAATATGCTTGACTGTGAAGGGCTTTCACATATAAATATGCTTGACTGTACATCACATATAAATATGCTTGACTGTGAAGGTCTTTCACATATAAATATGTTAGGCTGTGAAGGACTTTCACATATAAATATGTTAGACTGTGAAGGACTTTCACATATAAATATGCTTGACTGTGAAGGACTTTCACATATAAATATGTTAGACTGTGAAGGACTTTCACATATAAATATGTTAGACTGTGAAGGACTTTCACATATAAATATGTTAGACTGTGAAAGACTTTCACATATAAATATGCTTGACTGTGAAGGGCTTTCACATATAAATATGCTTGACTGTACATCACATATAAATATGCTTGACTGTGAAGGTCTTTCACATATAAATATGTTAGGCTGTGAAGGACTTTCACATATAAATATGTTAGACTGTGAAGGACTTTCACATATAAATATGCTTGACTGTGAAGGACTTTCACATATAAATATGCTTGACTGTGAAGGGCTTTCACATATAAATATGCTTGACTGTACATCACATATAAATATGCTTGACAGTGAAGGTCTTTCACATATAAATATGTTAGGCTGTGAAGGACTTTCACATATAAATATGTTAGACTGTGAAGGACTTTCACATATAAATATGTTAGGCTGTGAAGGACTTTCACATATAAATATGTTAGACTGTGAAGAACTTTCACATATAAATATGCTTGACAGTGAAGGTCTTTCACATATAAATATGTTAGACTGTGAAGGACTTTCACATATAAATATGTTAGACTGTGAAGGACTTTCACATATAAATTTGCTTGTCAGTGAAGCTTTCACATATAAATATGCTTGACTGTGAAGGACTTTCACATATAAATATGCTTGACTGTGAAGGTCTTTCACATATAAATATGCTTGACAGCGAAAGTCTTTCACATATAAATATGTTAGGCTGTGAAGGACTTTCACATATAAATATGCTTGACTGTGAAGGTCTTTCACATATAAATATGCTTGACAGTGAAGGTCTTTCACATATAAATATGTTAGGCTGTGAAGGTCTTTCACATATAAATATGCTTGACTGTGAAGGTCTTTCACATATAAATATGCTTGACTGTGAAGGTCTTTCACATATAAATATGCTTGACAGTGAAGGTCTTTCACATATAAATATGTTAGGCTGTGAAGGTATTTCACATATAAATATGCTTGACTGTGAAGGTCTTTCACATATAAATATGCTTGACTGTGAAGGTCTTTCACATATAAATATTTTAGGCTGTGAAGGTATTTCACATATAAATATGCTTGACTGTGAAGGTCTTTCACATATAAATATGCTTGACAGTGAAGGTCTTTCACATATAAATATGCTTGACTGTGAAGGGCTTTCACATATAAATATGTTAGGCTGTGAAGGTCTTTCACATATAAATATGCTTGACAGCGGCAGTCTTTTACATATAAATATGTTAGGCTGTGAAGGTCTTTCACATATAAATATGCTTGACAGTGAAGGTCTTTCACATATAAATATTGTTTCTGTTGAACACCCATGTTTTGAACACAAACATGAATCATATGTCGACATCTTGTCATATTTATCAAGAATTGTTCAAAATTGCAATAAAAGTAGAAAATTAATAAAGGAAAACTCAATGTAATGGAATTTTGTACATTTTTTCATAAAAAAATCCATGATGATAAGTAAAATGTTGTAAAAGCTGAAAAATGTACATTTTAATAAAGAATATTGATCCTGAAGTTAAGGTACATTCTGTTTTGTTCATTTAACCATATACATGATCATGTTTCTTATAAATTTGTTCAAATCATGTGTATGTTTAGGCTAGTCCAAAAATCCAAGTTTAAATTTAGGGTTGTTGGAGCATAAATTTACCTCACCTCTCGAAGACTCTTGTCTCAGTAAAATATTCCTGGCCCAATATTCACCTCGCCTTTGGCGAATAATTGTTAAATAATAAACCTACCACAAGGATTGTATATGGTTCATGCATCTTTATATCTAAATCTTCTTCCTCAGCACTGATATACTGAGCCAATAAGTCAATAGGTTTTGCTGTCAAAAAATAACCACAAAAATGATAATCATAATTTTAAAAGCAATGTTAAGTAAAAAGTGAAGCACGGTCCAACTGGGACCACTTGAACAAAAATAAAAAACTTTAGCCAATCAGCAGAGAGCAAAATTAGTATAATCATATTGACCTCAGCCAATCACGATCTCTTATTCAACACACAGTTGTTGATAACTTTTCTGTTTTTCTTTTCTTTTCCAGATATCTTGGTTTCGTTGCTTGTTCCTGGTTGGTTCATGTTTTACTATGTTTCATTCCCTTTTTTTATCTATGTCATGATTGGTTAACTTTCTTCAAGTGCACATGGTCCTGTTCAGTGCCCTTGCAGTACCCGTGCAGTGAACATGCTGCCAGTAGTACCTTACAGTACCAGTGCAGTACCTGTCAACTGGTAATTAGCCGATAGTCAGCCAACTTCAGTGTCAATCAACATACCTCATCTGACCATTTTATGCAATTACTGCAATTTTGTATATTATCCAAGACAATGTCAGAGTGATTCAATAAATGGTTATCAAGGGCATAGCACATGGGCGATTATCCCATAAAGTTTAGATTAATCTTTCCTCCAAAATATGTCTCTATTTCTTGCTCTCTTATACCCTATGCTACTGCTGGTTACTATTATCATGGACGTAATAATACTGTAAACAATCATACATACATACATACATATTACATAAACTTTATTTAACCTCGAATTTCAGAGTAGCTTACAAAGCTAATATCTTCGAGAGAAAAAAAAAAAAGAAAAGGGCTATTGAATAATGATTATAAAACTATTATATAATGGTAATTAATATTTACATATGTACACTACATATACACTATTTTGCAGAATCAAAACAATCAAAACGTTATGCACCATACCTCTCCTGTCCTGAATTCTTATCTTTGACCGTAGCTTTGCTTGATTCAGATGGAACTACAAGATAATGATACAAAATAAGAGTCAAAAATTATTGCTATTTCATGGTTTATTTATTTAATGCTTTTGTTTAATATCAATATATTATCCATTCACTCACCTTATCTTCTTGTTTTTCCCATTCACTGTAATATTCTGATTCTTTTTCTCTTTGCATTCTTTCCTATTCAAAAAATATATTGCAAAATTAAAATTGGTGGTCAAATATAAGCTATATCAGTCTATACACCAAATCGAAATATAGCGATCAATTTGAATAACTACACCCTGCTGTATTGTTCTGGACTGAGTAGCGACTGACTAGCCTATCATACATGTGAGAATGCTATGTTTCCACGTGAACACGAGGCTGTTCAGTCGCTAGTCAGTGCAGAACAATAGTTATTCAAATTGGTTGCTATATTTCGATTCAGTGTATGAGCTAGATTAATATGTTTAATTGCGAGATATCATAATAGAACTTATGCGTATTAGTATGTGCAATGCAGTTTGCGAGAATCATCATAGACCTTATTCCTCTTGACGCAATCTTTTTCCATGACAGACAACATGTCATCCTTTTAATAAGATTCGATTTTCAATTTTTGATTTCTCTTTTAATAAGATTCTGTTGTTTGAGATGCATCCTTCTTCATGTATTTTCTCATGTGTAACCATTAAACTAAATTAATTCAATCAGATACTCTAGCCTTGGAAAAGGCATGTGGTCTGTAATGAAAAAACATTGCACCAGTAACCACTTGAGTCAGAGCTACAGTAAGTGAGTCTACAGTTCTAATGTTTCTAAATTTACCTTTTCCTCTTCACGAAGCATCATTTCACGTTCCCTCTCCTGCATTAAAAATACACATGAATCATGTACATTTCTGTTATCTATTTTTCAAAATTTTTGAAGCCGTACAGAAATAATTAAGTAACTATCAAAAATTAATGTCAATCTATCAATTATATTAAAATGATGTAATTACTTACAGTTCTTCTTTCTCTTACTCTTTCCAATTGTTTCTGCAAACCAGAAAAAAAAAAGGTTTTTCATAAGTTAAGCCTGTTTCATACAGGGGCGGATTCAGGTGAGGGGTGCACTGTGAAAGTTTATCAAACAAACGCATTATTACTGCATTAGCAGCTGATTCAAATGCTGCTCCTTTTCCAAATATATTCCACAGATTTTTACTGGAAAAGGTGAACGTTTTACAAGGAATTGAGGTTTGCCATCAGCAACAGAGAACTCAAAACTGATTATGTCGTAGACAATCTTACCCTTGTGTCCATCTGTCTTTTCTTGTCAGTAAATCTCTTTTCTTCCTCAGTCAAATGAGTCTCTCCTTGCTTCTCTCTTTTCTGTTAGTTGACAAAAGATTGAAGTTTTAAAAACTTGCTGTATAACTCTGATTTTTATGTGTGTCCCCCCCCCCCCCCCCCCCCCACCTCCTGAGCTTAATTAATTTTTTAATGACCTAGTAAAAAATGAATGGTTCCTAAATTAGTAACCAATAATTTCTATGTTCCACAACCTTATTATTTTAGTTAGAATATAATATATCTCTCCCTGATCATAAAGAAATCCAATTAAAAATTACTAGCAAGTATACCTTATGCCACACAAATGTTTCCAGTAGATGTGCATCTCCAAAGGGATTGTCAGTATTGGTATATCCCTAAAACAAAAAACAAAAAAATCTCATTATAAACAAGGCATTCATTATCTCACTTGCATTATAAAGAAATTACATGTACTCAATAAGATGGGATACCTGTGGCTTACCCTCCACAGGGAGCCCATCAGTAAACAGCGCCCCACACACATTTAGATCTACTTACTTCATATTCATCATTCCAACCCATTTCTTTTCTTCTTTTTCTTTCCTTTGCTTCCTAAAATTGAAAAACAAAATTTGGTTAAATTAATATATGGTACTATAATGGTGATATGCAATGGTTTACCAGTTTTTATGACAAAATACTTACTACAATGCATGAGTCATAATTTCAAAACAATCACAGTACCAGGGTAAAAGTTGGTGGGGACTTCCCCAGCACCAAGTTATCCTGGAAAGTGTGTTTTACAGGGGAGGGGGGGGGGGGGGGGAGAGAAGGGCCATGCAACAATGTACTGAGGAACAGACTTGTGCATAGAATGGCTTGGTTTCACTTGCACCTCATTCCCTATCTCATCCCAAACATTCCTTAAATTGAATCACAACTTTTCAGCAGTATTCTTTCTGGTTGACAAAACATGGAGGTCAGTGTTTGACCAGATAATGAGATTCAAATACTTTTATCAGCTTTTTATCGCTTTATTGTCATTATACTGACTGAAAGTAAGGTAGCAGTTTACTTCAATCAAATGTGTACGTTTGGAATTAACTAAAAGTTCTACGCAGTGCGAGATATATAACTTACACACATTACAGTCACCTAATACATACCTTCTTTGCAAGTCTCCTAGCTCGTTTTTCTTCTGGCGTCTCATGAGCTTTATAGTATTCCTTCTCCTTCCTAAAAATAGAAACAAAGAATAATTTAATCCCTTTTACACCATATTAAATTATGCTTTTAGAGTACCAGAAACTTAGGAAGAAATAGTGACATGGATGGAACCCAAGGAAGCTTTCGTAAACAACGTATGAAAAACGTTTACTCTGATCTGAAAAGAAAAAACACTTCTACACTCGCTTCCTTCAGCCTTTTTAAAACACATTAAGTATTAATAAATAGATATTGAATATCTTCTAGTCTTTACTTTTTATCTTTGGGTATTTTCCCACTGTTCTTTTGGTAACCTTTTTCTCTTCGTCTCTCATCTTCTGACAAAGACGATGAAGTCGATGCTGAAGAATCTCTTCTTTTCCTTCGCCTTGGTGAACGTGATCTGTCTCTTCTTCTTGGAGAACGCGACCTACTTCTTTCTGAGCGTTTCTTTTTCTTCTTATCTCCACCAGCCATAGTCTTTTAAGGAAAAATAATCAAGAGAATATTTTTTCAGTTTTTCACGTTTTTCTAACAAACGCAGGCTCAAGTACTTTTATCCAGCGGTGCTACATCATAACATGTGCGTACTGATGTTGTGCGCAAGAAAATGGCGGCCGCAGGTAAGAGTTTTTAAGCAAGAAAAAAAACCTTAATTTTGTTTCTTTTTATAAGAAAAATCTCATCTTAGACTATCTTGTATTAAGGGTAATGATATGCTTTTGTTATAGGTGTTTTTATGAAGTCTTTGAATCCCGGTAGAACGTGTTTTTCTCAGGTAAAGTGAAGACGCATAAAAAGGCTCAGTGAATAGTTTTGAAAATATTTATTTTGCTTTATTGAATTTTTAGAAGGTGATCACCCAGAATATATGGCGAGTGTTCAGCTCAAATGCGGCTACGAAAAGAAATCCAGAAATCTCCGTTGTTATACAAGAAAATGATCCGGTAAAAAACAAATTGAATTACCAGGGCACACACACGTGCGCGGAATAAAAATTTTATCGGCCATGTGTTTTTCTTTTCTAAATTTCACTGCTTTTTAACATTGTGTACCGCTTTACTGCTGTATTGTTTGGTTCATAGTAGTATCCGTTTACATTTCGTGAACCTTGTTCATCGATCTGTGAATGTTTTTTGGGACCCAGTTGATTGGGCTCCCTGTGGTAGACTACAAATTCAGAGCGACAGAAAATGCGGGAAAAAAACTTTTACAGCCCTTTTTGCAGTTCTGTGACCTAACCGACTCCAGACATCTGGTGTTTTAGATATTAATATCAATCAAATTTGTGACAGGCCGAGTGCATTCCAATCTTGAGCTAACATGGGAAAATGGCTGTTGAGTATTGATGGTTTTCACGGCAGGCATGTTGGAGGAACTTAACAAAAGAATTGTCAATGAATTCTTTTGTTATATCCTCCAACATGGCTGCCGTCTCTTGTTATTTAATTCTCCTGGGAATGGTTGAAAACCATAGATATTTTATCCCTCATGATCACAATGCACTCAGCTCATGTTGTACTTACGGCTATCATAAGATATGGTTTACATGGCTACAGTGAGTATGTCCATGAATTTGCTGTATCGTTTCCCACTCAAAAAACAGGAAAACAATGCTGCTAGCACCCTCAAAGTAATTGTGAAATTTATTTGGATTATTGATATACGCATTCTTTGAATTATCCTTGATTAGAATCAGCATTCAAATGCTCACCTTGGTCATTTCTACCGTCTACCAGAGAGTGATGTCAGTAATTCTTTATTGCACTGTTTACCAAAGAGATTCTTTAAAAGATCAGGTTCTGAGGTAAGCTTATGATCTACCCTTCACCTAAACATTCTCAAATGATGCTTGCTCTCTCTCTCTCCCTCTCTTTCTCTCTCTCTTTCTCTCTCTCTCTCTCTCTCTCTCTCTCTTATTCTTTCTCTCTCTCTCTCTCTATTATCTCTCTCTCTCTCTCTCTCTCTCTCTCTCTCTCTCTCTCTCTCTCTCTCTCTCTCTCTCTCTGCACTGAAGGAAAAAGGGGCTAAGAAGGCACATGGTTATTCTTGATTGTAATCTTTGTAAATGTATTTATCATAGAAAGGGAATCTCTATCTGATGGTCAGAAAGCCAGCTTTACAAGTCATAGAGCAACTGAAGGGATGGACACCTGGGGAACCACAACCAAAATTTGTGTTTTGTATCCTTTTCAAAAAAATAGCTTGTCATTATATAAAAAAGACATCAATTGCTTCAATAGGCAAAAGAGGTAACTCTAATATTTGATTGCTGCAATTATAATAATTTGAAAGTTATCAATAGCAATAAACAATAACACAGAACCAAAACCATTCACTCAAGGGAACTACAGACTAGGGGCCTACGCCATAGAAATGATAGTGCTTGCCGAGCTTACAAATGTGTTCCAGGTTCTATTCAAAACCTGATGCTGCACGCATGTGAGTACTTAGAGTTCCTTGTTGGATCTCTCCTGTACTTCCAGAGTTTTCTTTGGGTTCTTTGTCTTTCTCCCTCCACAAAAATCAACTTCTAAATAGTTATTACAATCTTGATCATGATGAAGCAAGGGCCACAAATGTGTTACAGTTTTGCCATAAAAAAATACCCTTACATAGGAAGGACAATCTTTACACAATAAGACATAACATTTATTTATAATTTCTTGATATCAAATATTGATTCCAATGCTTCAAATACTAAGTTTTTATTCCTTGATGAGTTTCCAAGATGGTGAACCAGGTTGTGGCAAAACTCTGTCTCTCTCTCAAGTGGTTCATGCTGCAATGAAAACAGGAATGTTTATTTTATTGGTACCAAGTGGTAAGAACAAAAAATAAATTCTGCTGTACATACATGTACCTCATCATCTATATGTTAGTTTTAATAATTAGTAAGATGTGATGTTATGTTTTTGCATATTTTATGTACTAGCTACAATAATCTCATGCAACTTGTACATCTCATGAACAAAACTGTTGCAGGTTGCACAAGCTTTCTATGCATGCATATATGTGTATTATATGATTTCACAGGTATTTTTGGCCATGCATATGTCAAATATAATGAACCCAGTAAATGAACTGCTCATCATGAATCTTTCCTGCAACCCAGTGGCTAGAACATACAATACAATACGATATGCTTTATTAGAAGCTCCCAAGTGGGCTTTTCAGATCCAGCTTACAATTATATAACATCTGACTGGCATCTGGAAGGTTTTGGGTTCAATAGGCCTTTTGCAACAACAGCGCACGTGACCCTGCCCCCCATAAGAAGAGGCGTTATGTCAAAATAAATACCAGAAATGGAAAGAGCACCTCAATATTAGTAAGGAGGCAAAGCTTTAGCTTATGATGTTGACTATAGTAGAAATAGCATTAAATATAAAAAATTATATTTTGTAAGGATTTGCATGGCAAAATGCGCTGGAGGGCATAGCATACTATCCAGTACATTTCTCCTGTGGTCCATGCCATAAGCTGAAACTTTGCCTTCTTACTAATTTCGAGGTGCTCTTTCCATTTCTGGTGTTCATTTTGACACAACATGTCTTTTTACTGGGGGTAGGGTCACGTAAGGTCCTGTTGTTGCAAAAGGTCAATTCCTATCATGGACTCTGTTCCTTTCAACTAGAGACCAATCATAAATCTTTTTTTTTTTTTTTTTTTTTTTTTACATCTAATTTTTTATTTATTTATTTTTTACAATATTTTTTACAACATTTATAATTCTTACTTGACAACAATACAAAAAAATTTTTTTTCTTTACAGAGGGTCGTCTAATTTACAATGCTACTAATTTTTTAATTTATTTATTTGAACTATATTTTAGATATCACTATTTCATCCGTTCGATATTCCAATCAACTTACAAAATCACCCTAATCTTTTCATATTTTTTTAAATGCACTAACAATTTCGACCTTTTTTTAGCTACTTCACATTCTAACTTTTCATAATATCTTAAACTTGTTTGAAAATCATTTAACACTGGAATTTTTTGCTTGCTTCTACACTGATACACAACATATTTCCACAAAACAAACAAATAATTGACCAAAACATCTTCACTATTTCCTAATAGAATATTTTCAAAATTTAAGACAGGAAGTACTATTGAAGCCCCTTTTAGCCATTCACAACACTTGAAATAAAAATTTCTAGTTTCAACACACTCTACATAAAAGTGAGACATTGTTTCATTTTCTTCTAAACAAAAACTACATTTTGGAGAATGGACTAGTTTGAAAACATACAATTTCTGATTCAGATATAAACAATTATTTAAAATTTTATACTGAAAAGCCCTTAATTTTGTATCTATAGTACTTTCGTAAATCCTTGAATAGACCGATGACCAATCAATACCTTCAATTTTCAACTTTTTTCCTATACATTTTTGGGCAGTTGGTTTAAAATCCTTCCATTTGATCAACATCCAATAAATCATTTTTGTGTTTATCTTTTCCACCGGATACCTCTCATATCCCTTACCGATGTAGGTAACTTTCTGCATTGTTTTTAATCTGTCTCTACCCAAACTAATTTGCTGTCTTAGTTTTATTTTCCATTCTTTTGGAATCGCATTTAAAATGGCTCTCCATAATAGATAATCCACGTCACTCCACCCTTGTTCTTTAGCTTCTTTCCATGTCGGTTCCTTTCCTATCCATACCTGATGCACTGACTTCACACCTTTCATTGCTAGTCTTTTTATAGATATATTTTCAGCATTTACCTTTATCAGTCTATTGAACCAGATTGGTTGTCTTAGAATGTCGTCTTGATTTGTTAAATTAATTTTACTAACTTCTGACCATGCATGAATTATTTCTTTATAAAATTTTGGAATGTATTTTATTTGGGCTAATAAGGCAGCCTGATCTAAATTTTCCTCAAGATATTGTAATCCTCCTATCTGCTCAAAGATTTTCTCACATACTGACCTCCAGTAGACATCTTTTTCACTATTTCTAATCTTTAAAGCCCACCTTATGCGGTTTGCTCCTATCATCGAGTCTAAATCGGGAAGGCGTATTCCCCCTTGATCAAAATCATTTATCAATGTTGTATATTTAATTTTGGGTTTTTTACCGTTCCAGATAAAATTTGCGATTTCATCTTTCACATGTTTTACATAGTGTAGAGGTGCACTTAACACAGAAAGGACATAACACAGTTTACTGATGGCTAAGCTCCTAACAATTACCGCCTTACCATATACAGTTAAATTTCTTTGTCTCCACATATTTAGTGTAGCTTTAAATTTTTCAAAAACTCTATCAAAGTTATTTACTTCCATCCATTCCTGGTTGTGAGAAAAATATACGCCCAAGATTTTTATACCTTCATTATGTAAGTTTACCTTCTTTTCTATTGTAGAGGGCAGCAAATCAATATCTTTCACTTGACCAATCCATCCTACTTCTGATTTTTCTAGATTTAATTCCAAAGAAGAAAATTTTCCAAAATGTTTTAATATTTCCAGGGTATTTTTTAGCGATGGAATATCCTTTAATGTAAAGGATGCATCGTCTGCAAACAAAGCCAATTTTATCTCTTCCAGTGAATTCCTCTGTAACTTAACTCCATGTATATCACAATTACTTCGAACTAGCTCTGCCATTACTTCTATCACCAAAATAAACAAGTAAGGTGAAATAGGGTCACCTTGCTTCGTACCTCTCTCTAATACAAAGAAATCTGTAACATTTCCATTATTTTGAATACAGCTTTTGATATCCGCCAACAAAACTCTAATCCACTGTATGAAATTTTCACCAAAACCGAAATGTTTTAGAGTTGCAAAAATGAAATTATGCTCTACTGAGTCGAAAGCTTTCTGAAAATCTGCAGCGAAAAGTACATAAGAGGCATCATTTTCTACAGCAAATTCAAACAAATCAGCAATATACCTCAAAGGCTCTTCAATATTTCGCCCTTTTACAAAGGCGGCTTGGTTCGGATGAATTAATTTTGGTAGTAATTTCATCATTCTTTCACTGAGTGCTTTACTACATACCTTTACGTCAACGTTTATGAGACTAATTGGACGCCAGTTTTCTATAAATCTAACATCTTTGTCAGGTTTTTCTAATAGCGTTACAATTACTTGTCTTTGAGTTGTAGTTAAGAAACCTTTTTCAAAACTATAATTAAAAGAATTTACCATTTCCTGGCCCAGTTCTTTCCAAAAGCATATATAAAATTCTTTTGGTAGTCCATCATTGCCAGGAGTTTTATTGTTTGCCATTTTTTTCAAACTTTCATAACATTCTCCTGTTGTTAGATAACCTTCTACTTTTTTTCTATCTTCCTCATTTAATGTCTTTGTTGTTTTAACACTATCTATAAAATCAAAACATTCTTTCTCAGTAAACCTGTTTTTCCTTTCGTAAATTTTTTGATAAAAAACTTTTAGTTTTTCTAGTATAATCTTTTCACTAGATACTTCTTCTCCATCATCTATTATTTTACGTATATGTGTCTTCGATTTCCTATGCTTTTCTAAGTTCAGAAAAAATTTGTTACTCTTTTCACCTTGCTCAAACCAAGTCACTTTTGATCTTATAATTAACCCCTCCGTGATATAATTGCTGTAATCATTTATTTGATTTTTAATATTTTCATATTCCCTTACTAATGTTTCATTCTTAAACCAATTTTCTTTCTTTTCGATTTGTTCTATTTGCACTTCTAAGTCCTTGTACTCTGTTCGCAGACGTCTTGTCTTAGCTTTTGAAAAAGCAATTGAAACTTTTCTAGCTTCATACTTTATTAACTCCCATCTCAGATTGGGGTTCGTAGTATTATTTTCAAACATATCCTGTTTAGTTCTAAGTATAACATCCTTAACTTTCTTAACATAATTTTCATCATTTAGTAAGGATGTATTCATTTTCCAGAATGATGGTCCATATCTAGTTTCAGGTAATGTTGATAATTTCATGATTAGTGCTGAGTGATCAGTTGCTGGAGCAACAGTTATTTTTATTTTTTCTACTGATGGTTGAAGATAGTCCGAAATAAAAAAATAATCTAATCTACGATACAATCTCTGCTGTTTATGTGTAGCTGTACCCTGTGCATGACCACTCCAAGTGAATCGTTTTGCTTCAGGATTTCTTAAACGCCAAATATCACATAAATCAAGACTTTGTTTTACTGTTTGCAAGTGTTCAATAGATCGACTTTTCAATTTCGGATTCCCACCAACCGTTTCTAATTTTAAATCCATTACGAAATTAAAATCACCTCCCCAAACAATCGCTGTATTACTATCTAATTCGAATTTTTCGAGTTTTTCCACAATGTTTTCAAATAGACCGACTTGTTCTTTCTCTATGTTTGGAAAATATGAGTTTATTAATAAAAACTCTTGTCCTTGTATTATGATTTTTAAAATGATAAAGCGTCCTTCACTATCTATCTCCCTTTCTATGATGTTATAATCTATTTTCGACCCCAGTAATATAGCCACACCTTTGCTATGGCGAGATCCGTGTGAAAATACTATTTCTCCATTAAAGCGATTTTTCCATTGGCATTCAATTTCTACTGAACTATACGTTTCCTGGATAAGATATATACCATTTTCACCTCCATGAGTCTTTAGCCAATTAAAGATTTTTTTGCACTTTTTAGAGTCTCTAATTCCACGGACATTAAGTGATATCATATTACAATTAATGCCTGTTTGCATCATCCTCCTCTTTTAAGAATAAGACCCTAATGTATAACAATAGCAAGATACCAGAAGACAAAATAAAAGTAGCAGTATTGTTTGGTACAAAAAAGATTGAAAATCCAATTTGAAAAACTATCAACAACACTAACACGTAATACACATACAAAACGAAACGAAACAATACAACACTTAACAAACATATTGTCAAAACTATCAAAGGACGCAGCGAGATGAAGCCAAAAATTCCAGGTCTACTTCTGCATATTTAAATTTTTAGAGTAAGACAAAATAGAGAAAAAAAGGGGAAAAAAATCAATAAAATTGAAAAGGAGACGTAATATTTAACTAAGATGAAAGATAAACTTCGCGCAGTATATAAATATTAACTTCTAAAATATATCCAGTAATTAAATACCGTCTTTATATACAGTTCTATAGCTTAAGTTATTTCAGTTTTATACTTAGCTTTACATGAATAATTCTTCCAAGTCCACTTGTTTGTTATTTTATATGTTTTACCACCTTTTTCTTTTTTAACGAAAATCTTTCCATCCCTAGTTTGAAAGCTGGCCCATTTATATTGCTTTGCTCGCTTCCTCACTTCTGCATACAGCTTCTTTCTTTCAGATGTTAGATGCTCATTTAGGAAAATCTTTTCCGCACCATTTAGCTTTTCGTCATCTCCTTCGTACTTCCTAAGCCTCCATCTCGCCTCATATAAACTCTTCTTATCTTCATAACATTTAAATTTTACCAGGATCGGTCTGGGTTTTATCTTAGAATACTGTCTGTGAACAATATCGATATCGCCACTATCTATCTCCACTTTAACTTCTTTCGCAATTCCTTCGACGATCTCTTCTAAGTCCTCGTTGTCCCACTCGGGAACACCATGAATTTCCAAGTTATATTTCCTTTGGTACTGGCTTATCTCATCTTGATTTTCTTCCAATTGACTCACTCTAGACTTTAAAGCTGATATATCGTTTGTTGTAACATTGCCTACATCGCATTGCTCTTTTAATTCCACTTGAAGCTCATGAATTTTACCAGATTGTTCTTCGAAGGATTCTTTAAGTTTCTCATAATTTTTTTTAAGTTCAGCATATTCATTTATGAGTTTAACTGTGTTGTCTTCTACACTCATTAACTTGGTATAAATCATTTCCAGCGTTGGTTTTTCACTGTCAGTGTTCTTTCCTTCCACGTGTTCTTCGTTCGACATTTTGCAACTTTTTGAAATTGGCGAAGATTCTTGCGATGATACTGAAGAATTTGGTTCTCTTTCTCTCCTTTTCGACATTTAACTTTTCTAGTTCTATGAGATTTTTCTTCTACATATGAATTAAGCAGAAAGTAGACCAGGTTTACGGACTAAAGTTGGACACGTCCGACCACCATGACAGTCGGTCCCAGTCCGATCATTTTTATACAATATTTTTTAATCTGAAATCATATATTTCATTTTCTTTTCTTTCCTGTTAGTTTTCAGTTGGGTCCATAGCAAAAATGGTATTCAATTATCAAAATCAAGAGAAAACCGGTTTGACCAGCCAGAGGAATCTGCCAAATGGCTCAAGACCATTAGGGATATCAATACAGATTACTTAAGCAAGGTATGGGCCTCTCATTACCAAAGAAATGGTTCACTTGGCAAAAAGCTGAGTGTATTACATACAATGGCTTTTTATTGAGTCATGCTTTAACAATATCACGAGCCTCTTACGGAGGGAGGGAACGGAAGTACAGTACCCAGAGAAAACCCTTTATTCCACCCTTCAAAAACATGTTAGATTTGTGTCAGTTGTTTATGAAGAAACAGAAACCGCGTGCGCGTGCTGTGTGCAGTCATAAAGCACGCGGGGGTTGGCAGAACACGAAGCAGAGTGCTTCTGGACACTTCTCGAGTGTTCTGCCAATCCCCAAGTGCTTTATAACGGCACACAGCACAGCAAGCAAGTTTTTTATTTCTTTTATAAAATACAAATTACAATAACCATTATTTTAGATAGGAATGACGCAACGGAAAGTGCGCGCGCGTGCAATGTGCTCTCATAAAGCACACGCTCTAAGCCAATCTGAACGCGACATTCATAACAGTTATTTTATAATTATAATTGTTGCTTAATATTAGATAACGACCAGTGAGAAGTACACATGGGGTAAACTAGACAGCACAGGAAAGGGAAAATCACTACTCAACGTTATTGACCAGGTTCGTAGAACTACCTACTTAAAACACATTAAAATACAAATCCCAAAGAGAACTAAAAATTTAATTTACCGTTAAATACATGTAGACCTAATTCACTGTTTTCCCATTTCAGACTACATGTTTTTCTCTAGAGTATAATTTCTTTGTTTAGTGGTTGCACACGAAAAGACACATGAATATGGATACAACGTAAACTAGAAGAAACTTTTACTCAAGAGAATATTGGGCAATACACACCGTCAGTCAAATAAATTGGTCGGTACCTTTATATTCTCTGATTGGCGGCAGTGTATTTCCCTAATTCCCTGTTACGACTGTTGTCTCGATCACCGCGTAGCAGTGAAAAGAGTGGTAAAGGCCTTGTCCACGCGAATGCGTTTTCCTTTGGGAATTGAGGGCCTGAAAGGACATCTGCGTTAAATGACTTTAGCGGGCTTTTTAGAAGGAGAGATTTTACAGTACTCGAGTTTAGACATCTTATCTCACAGGGAAATGTGTTTTATACATGTAGTATGTGTAGTGTTTTTAACCGCAGGTAACCCATCATACGTGTTTTTCTTGTTTAGGGTTTGAAACGAATCGATTATGCACCAGATGTTGTAGGCGTAGTGCTTAAAGAACTCAAAAAAGAATCCAGGTAATAGTATAATTATATTTTTTGACATTCTGGCTCGATTCAGTATAAAGGACCTCTGTGACGATGAATGAATTTGTGAAGCCTGTGTTTCAGAAGGAAAAACATAGCAAAATAACAAAATTACATTAAACGAAAAGGACAGTTTATTTTTATCAATACAAATGGTTCAATAAACGTCTCTTCCATTTTATTTTTCTAACTGAGAATAGTCCCCTCCAGAGTTCCCGGCGCCATCTTGAAAAGTAGCCATTCCTTTGCATCGAAGCGAGACGAATGGTGAGCTTGCAATGATAGTGACCCTTTTTTTCCCCATCTCGCTTAATCAATGCAAAGGCACAGCTACCTTTCAAGGTGGGACAGGGAACTGTGAAGGGGACTGTTTTCTTTATTATTTTCTAACTTGGCATAACTATTTCATTCACTTTTATTTCCTTTCTAGTTTGAAATTCTTATTTGCAGTGGACGAATTCAATGGCTTCTTTGGCAAGACGTCATTCAAAGATACAAAAGATAAATGGGTAGGTTGGTATGGCTATTTTACATTGATTCATACGTAGAGGTGTTTAAATCGTTAGTAAAACACCTTGGAAGCTCTTTGAAACAAAGGACCGCTTTGTTAGGGCATGCAATAGTAGATTCAAAGACGTTTTTCAATAAGTATTTTTTTCTTCTATAAAATATATAAAACCGTTTTTTATCCTATTACGTACTTTTTAGCAATTCATTTGAACAATTTGGTTTAGGCAATGCACTGATATGATATTTCGAAATATCGAATCAAATTTCAAATTTTATAAACCTGGGGTGGAAAAGGCAAAATCAACAGCTAAATAGTGCGCAATTTTTTAAAACGAAATTTCAATATGGCCATCAGCCCCCCACCCCCAAACAACAACAAGCCCAACAAGCCCAACACAACAACACTAAAATAGCCAAGTATATTCTATTTATCTTTACCTCAAATCTTAGAGTCTTGCTCAACTTAGCACCATACGGTGCTAGACATTCATAATTTTTGGAAATCGCTTCTTTTAACTATTTCCATTTCAATCATATCTATCGTGGTAATGTAGATTCTATATTTCGTAACTAACCTCTTAGATAAAGCCCAAAGAGCTGAGCATTGTCCATCACTTCACGAAACTCTTAGACGCTGACAAAGGTTTGGTAAGTGTAAACAACTGATAACACATACTTTTTTGAAATCCAACGAAACTGTTAAAATAAATTTAAAAGGATTAAGAATCGAATACGTGCCGCAAATAGGAAAAAAAAAAACACACACAAAAAAAGCTAAATATTCTTGAATTTAACTTTATATGATTCTTTCAGCACGTATAAAATAAAGTAAAGGCCGGGTATTTTCATCATTGAGTCTAAACTTATCGCCGGAAAAGCGTTTCTGATATTAATAATTATTTATGGCAATCATTTTAAATTGTTTTGTCTGCGTTTACCACAACGCTGTATGTTCTTATTTTCTTTCCTCCTATTCCAGCAAAATGCGGTGATGGTTTTTGCGTTATCGCGAACTGGAATCCAAAGAAACCACAGCAAATCTTATAAAGGTCACTGATCTTCTAGGACAGGTGAATACCAATAACATAAATTAATGATACCCCTTAATATTAATAATTCAATAATGATTAAATTCTTGCGCATTACATAAATGTCTCAAACTCATTAATAATGCATGAGATCAATGACCAATGGCGACTTTGCATTGTAGTCACGTGCACGTACCTTGATACTTGATCAAAAACGGATCAAGACAATGCTTTTGCAATTACGTTCTTCCTTCACTGGATGAACGAATTCCTGTTTCAGTATTTGTTATACATTCCAGCTCAACAAAACGAAGGTTCTCTAGTATTAGACAGATTGGCTTCACGTTTTTATCTTCCCCCAGCTATGAACTCATACATAAACACTTTTTCATCATTTTCCTATATTTCACTTTCATTTATAAACTTTCTCACCAAATTATTTTATTTATCTACTACTTGGGAATGTTTTCGATTCTTTTCTGGGATTTTGCCCTCCCATCTCTATCTCTTTCCCAAAATCTGGCGACTATGACGTCACGCGTTTCCAGTTTCTGCAAGTCTACACTCTATACTATTTTTTTTCGTTTTTCTTGTCTCTTATTTGTTTTATAGAAGGGCTGAATCTGCTGTTACTCCATTGACAAGTGTTCGCGTACCAGAATATTCAATGCATGAACTTGAAATGTGTTTGAAATTTTATCAAGAGAACGGATTTTCTAAAGGTAAAATAAGAGTGCACTGATATCTAGATAAAGTGAACAAAGGTATTTCTTCGATGTTGATTTTTTTGCCATTGCGTATTTCTTCATTGTGACATTGAAAATGTAGTGTACGGTATAAAATGGATGTGAAAGTTAGGAAAGGTATTAGGGAGGAAATAAGATAAAGAAAAGAAAAGCAAGGAAGGAAGACAGGAAGGAAGAAAGGAAGAAAGAAAGAAAGAAAGGAAGAGAAAGAAAGAAAAATTAGATTCAATTGAATGAACGAACAAACGAACGAGTGAATGATTGAATGGAAAACAAAAGGCATGAGTAACTAAACGATGAAAAAACATGGAAAAAATAAGTCGAAAATCGATAACAAGTCATAAGTGAGCTTCGCAATCCAAAATCCTTGTCTTTTTTTAATTGGTTAAATCTTTTTTTCTATCTATTTTTCAGAGCTCAACTCAGACGTCATTAAAGAGATCGCTGTATTGACAGGTCGACGAGGACATGACGTAGATCTTATTTGTAGATCGCGATGACGTTCACGTGATTATGTAATCTGTTTCTTTCAATACTCCATCTTACAGTTCCGTTCAGTGACCATGAATGATATTTCCAAGCCGAGGTTGGAGTTTGCATAGTTTTTCTATCTGGCATGATAGCACATGACGGGCAGTGTTAGCCTGTCAGTATCGTAGGTTCGTAATGAGATTCACTCAGCTGATTGATACCATGCAATAAAACACTATTCTAGATCCGTGCGGTACTCCCGATCTTGAATTAACTAAATGATATAAATAAACAAATCTCTATAAAAAAGAATTGCTTGTTTTTCTTTTTTGCTTCGTCTTCGTCTTTAGACAAGAAGGCATTTTATCTTTTGCTCTGCTTCATGTCTTATCAATAATTCAAGATGCGTTCATTGATGGTTAACATCATAAGAGCAGAAGTTGCTTTCTATTTCAAGTCACTAATTATAGGGATTACATCACCTTTGATTCCTTTTTACAAATTCTTATAAAATTACGCTTACAGTGTAATTGCGAATGGTTGTGTGGTTATCAATACTGACATGAATTGGACCATTTGTTGTCCTCTCTCACCATCTTATTAACTGCATTAATGCAGGGTACTGTAATTTTAAAACCATTGATAGAGCATTTCTTAACTCTTTCATACGAAGAATCAAAAGCTTTGATCAGCCTTAAGAATCACATTTGTCGGCTTTTTGACTAAAAATATTTTTTTTAAATCACGATCAGTCGGAATTTCGTTTTTTTTTGTTGTTGTTGTTGTTTGCTTGTTTGTTTTGTTGTTTTTTTTTGTTTTGTTTTTTTTTTTTTTTTTTTTTTTTTTGCCATATACTAAACTCAAGATGGATATTATGTTCTCAGATTGTGAAAGAGTTTCCCGCTCAATTCACAGTATATCTTCAATAATTAATGAGTCAAACATATTGAACAGTTTTTAATCATAATCAACTAGTAGTCCTGCTGGGTGGTTTTGCTAAAGTCAATTAGAAGGCTGTATATCAAGGGAGAAAGTTATTTCCTGTTGATGTACGACAAGCTAAAAGAACCATTTGAAATATTAATTTTCTAAATTGGAAAGCAACACCACGGCGATCGAGGTGCTTTCGAGTTTCGCGATCATTGTAATTCTGATAAAGATGCTCAAACTTATGCTGTAAGCACAGAGGAAAAAAGAATATTGCTCTTGGCAAGCCAATCAAACCTGCCTGGTCAAACTTAATATATATATAAAGAGAAAGTAAGTGCTGTCGCTACTTTAAAAAATTGCCAAAGCAATTGGTCCAAGGCAATTGTAGAATGAAAATAAATTAAGCTTACTTACGTCGTAACAAGCTTGACTTTTTTTTAAAAGCAAATTAAGCTGGAGTTTTCATTTAGTACAGATTTAACATAAGCCACAGCTCATGCTAGCAAGATTTTCAAATTGTAATCAAGCAAAGTTGTTTGGGTGATTGAAAAATGATCTTAAAAGCGTCTAAGATGTTCTTTTATTCATAGCTTCAATTTTTTCATCCAACATTTTGGTTTCAAAGTGAAGATGAACATGATGCAACCACTGATTCGCCATCTTCTGTTGCTGGGAGTTATTTTTCTTTCCCGTAAAGTGCATTCATTGGCTGGTAAGTTCGATATTCTACAGTCGTCCTAGTAATACCTATAATTACAACTATATGCATTTTTTAAACAGGAATTTTGAATTTCAAGAAAGTTATTAATTCCCCAAGGGGTTTATCTTTACTAGTTTAAGGAGGTTGTGGGCGGCTTTTGTCTGGCACACCTAGCCGCATTGAAACGGCTACAACTTCGTCTTGAATAACTCGATCTGCAAGCGCTTTTCACACAATGTCAGGAAAGGATTAAAGGTTTCAAAAATTATAAATTAGTTTAAAGCGGCCTTTTCTTTATGACGTAATGGTGACATCATAGAAATTATGGAATTATAGGGAAGCGGAAGTGAGGTGCACATGCGTAGACCATAAGCTGTAGTAATTGGGGAGACTTGAGTTGCGGTGCTTATAACGATAATATTCTGAGTATTATTGGGAGATGTATTGGTGGCGCGCGGGATTCGAATTGAACCCACGAATTAATTGTTGATTTATTTAATACAATACCAACAGGGGATTTTAAAATAATCATGTTGGAACTCTATTACGGAAAGCGAAAACAAAAACGAACTTCGCTGCATGAAACTATATAAATTAAAACCCCATAATCGGATCTTGAAACCTAGCTCTTTTCAGGCACTTTTCTTCGTTTTCTTTATCTTTTCCCGTCATTTCTTACTTTCTCTCTATTACTCAGCTATCTTTTTGTATCTACTGATTATTTTTGTTTATCGGTACTCTATTTTACATGTTGTTTCATGATGAATAATCTCGGACCCACACACTCCCTGTGTGTGTGGTCTCTTGTTTTGTAAGTCAAAACACTCATCTATTGACCGTAGTGGGTGTTTATTTTACAATACATCTTTTTTCTAGGTCATGATGCCAACTTCAAGACTGGTAACCCCGAGTATCGCTTGTTTACGTTCTTATTCACCAATTACAGCAACGCAGTCCGGCCCGTGAGACATGTAACTGACGTGGTGCCAGTTATCTTTGATATTGGTTTTAGTCAGATTGTACATTTGGTAAGTGTAAAATCCTCTGTTTTTTTCCATTGCAACCATCAAATTCCTTTTGCATAAGCATGAGTAGTATAGGGTGATCGGAACTAGCAAGTTTTTTTTTTTTTTTTTTTTTTTGGAATATCTTGTATATTTCTTCCGATATATTACATTACCTGTCATTGGAGACAGAGGGTAATATACTTATGTTGGTTCAATAGTCCCCTTCACAGTTCCTGAACGCCATCTTGAAAGGTAGCCGTGCCTCTAAATCAAAGCAAGACGAACGGTGAATTTGCAATGAGACGCGAGAAAAGTGAATAATTGTCAAATGTGTTTAAAAAAAGGTCTCTATCGCTGCAAACCGGGAACTGTGAAGGGGACTATTACCTAATACCGTTACCTATCCAATTATACTCGAGGTGTCGTGCGATTTTTTATATGAATTAATAATTCTAATTACGATTTATATACTAATAATCTTTATGCATTCCACTTTTTTGTTTTTGATTTTTTTCTCTTTGCAGCAAGAAAAGAGGCAAATTCTTATAAGTAATCTATGGGTTCGATTGGTGAGTTTTGTGTAAAAAAGAGCTATTTTTCTGTATGTGTTTTTATCATAATTATTATTATTTTTCTGTTTATTAAATGAAGAGTCGACCTCTTCACAGTTCTTGAAATGAAATCGTGCATCTAACACCATCCATACATCGCTATACTGGTCATACACAAAGCATTCACTCGAGGCTTCAAGGTAGTTTTGAAAGGATTATTTCAATATGAACCTCGCAGCCTCGTTTGAATGCTTTGTGTTTAATAAGTGAACCGATGTATAGACAGTGGTGAATCTAAGCGAGGAGAGCGGTGACCTTGCAATGTTATATACTTTCTTTAACATCCTCGGTTACCTATCAAGATGGCGAAGGTAAAGGTATTTATTTTACTTTAATAACGCGGGGGGTGGTTGCCAAATTCTCTCGTATCTCATGTATGAAGCGCTCAAAGCTGCACCTTAAACCTTTTAATCCCTGATACTAACAGTGTTTTGTGCTCCTTATAACGGGCATTGAAAGCTAAAGCTACACAGAACAGAGAGAAGTCGTGAAGGGAATCATAAAGGGCACTATTATCAACATCAACGTACTGTATATTTTTACTTCTCACGCGAAATGCTGCTCTTAGTCTTAGTGTATGTTGTGTTCTTTCTAGGAATGGCATGACCCATGGCTGACATGGAATGAGAGTGAGTTTGGTGGCTTACAAACCTTCCGTGTTGAACCTCACATGGTCTGGAAACCAGATATAGTGCTTTACAATAAGTACGTATGATGTATGACGTATGATGATAATGATGTGTGATGATGATGATGTATGATGATGATGATGATAATGATGATAATGATGTATGATGAGAATGATGTATGATGATGATGATGATGATGATAATGATGATAATGATGTATGATGATAATGATGTGTGATGATGATGATAATGATGATGATGATGATGATAATGATGATAAGATGTATGATGATGATGTATGGTATGATGATGTGATGATGATGATGATGATGATTGATGTAGTGATCGATGAATGTTGCTAATGATGTTGTGTATGATGCTGTATGTGATGATGATGCTGCTGATGATATGATGTAATGATATGATGTATGCTGTTGCTGATTGTGTATGTGTGTGTGATGATGGTCTGATGATCCTGGTTGATAATGGTCTGTGATGAGAAATGCTGTCTGTGTGATGATAATGATGATGAATGATGATGATGATGATAATGATGTATGATGATGATAATGATGATAATGATGTATGATGATGATGATGATAAGATGTATGATGATGATGATAAATGATCATGAAATTGATGGGGATAATAATTATGATGTTATGAATGCATTTTTGTCCAGGATTATTCTAATTACCCTTGAAAGATCTATATATGTAGTTCATATTGGTATGATTATTATAATGAAATTGATTCATTGCCGATGATGGTGACGATGATGATAGCGATGAAAATGATGATAAAAATGATGTTGGAAATTAAAGGAGAAATATCCAAATTCCCTATAACCTTATAAGTGATAATTCTATATTTTAGCTGTTGATTCTGACTCCAGTGGAGAGATGTACAAGTTCACCACAAAAGTCCTTCTCTACTCAAGTGGCAAAGTTACGTTGGCTTTCTCCCATACAAGGTACAAAGCGAATGCAAGATCGATATCACCAACTTCCCCCTGGATGACCAACAGTGTAAGCTAGAGTTTGGTTCATGGGCATACGATGGACACCAACTGAACTTGACAAACGCTAGAGGAACTGCAGACCTCAGCATGTATATAACCAATGGAGAGTGGGAGATGCTCTCGGGAAATGCCAGAAGAAACATTGCCTATTTCTCGTGCTGCAAAGCACCTTACATAACGCTGATCTATACCTTCCACCTGAGAAGACGTGCTTTGTTTTACTTTATGAATCTTATTCTCCCATGCGTGTTGTTAACGTTTCTATCAGCTCTGACCTTCCGATTTCCACCAGAGTCAGGAGAAAGGGTTTCTCTTACCATAACCATCCTCCTAGGGATGACGGTCTTTATGCTCATCTTCATCGATAATATTCCTCCAACGTCTGAAGTTGTGCCCTTGATAGGTAGATACTTTTCCTGCTCTCTGTTCATAATGGGGTCCTCTCTTATCGCCACATGTGTCTCTCTCTCCTTCTATTACAACAAACCATCAACTGAAATACCATTCTGGATTCGTATCCTTGCATTCAGTCGTCTAGGCCCAGCACTCGGGATAAGACCACCTAAGCACATAGCCATCGCTAATGAGGTCAAAATATCGAGCCGTGAAAGAGCAAACTCAAACAAAGGAAGCTTCCTGAATGAATCCAACGACAAGCGGCGGAAAGTCCAACGGCACAGCGTGCTAAGCAGAAAACTGGAGACCTTCGTCGATGTTAAGTCAAAGCTCTAGCTTCCTAACAACATTGATAAGACACAACACGCGCCAGTCATCCGTGTCTTCCTTGATTCAGAAGCGGCACGCTACCCTCCTGAACCTCAAAGGAACCAGCACTCCTGCTGTTGTTGCTGTAACGCCTCTGGCCAAGCTACTGAGGATTCGGAAGTGGATGAGAAGAGAGAGGAATGGCAGTACGTTGCAGCAGTGACCGACAGGTTCTTTTTTTATTTGTTTATCCTCATTATTTGTTTGTGTGCTGTGATAGTTTTCCTACTATCCCCTGCAGTCGAAATGCTGTTCTGAGCAAGTTTTCTAAATTGTTCGTCGATAAAAAGGTACCTGAGTTACGTCATGAACTTGGCTCCGCGTGTCCTGCATATACTTCCGGTTTACAGACAATTTACAATAAACTATCGCGTGACTGTTATTTGATTGTCAATACGAGAATAACAAGAACTTGAATATATTTGAAAGACATTTTGAGATAGAGGGAGGAAATATTTTCTTACTGTGTGTTATGTTTAAGAGAAATCATTAGTGTTTGCAACATGAGCTGAAGGAAAAGGAACAACAGGATCTTGTTTCAGAATTACAAAACTCTATACGCGTTGATGATTTCTATTACCATTCAAATTATTTCTCCTTTTTTTTTCTTTTTCGATTGGCCGATAACTGCAAATAACTATCTACAAATAATGTTCTGCTCATGCGCATTAGGTTGCTAGAGCCGTTTTGCTGCAAATAATAGTCTATTCATGCGCAGTGACCTGTAGTTGTTTCCTAGTAAGCATTATAATTTTACATTATTGATTTTATTGGTTTATAAGTTTAATAGGACCATACTTCCAGACATGGAGTGCTGAACCGTCGTATGGCAGCGCGAAGCATTTACGGCTACACCGGAGATTTCGGCCCCGACACCGCTATCCGAAGATTTACAGACTGATCAGGAAGCTCGGTCAAAGCCTAAGGGAGACGTTAGTCGGCCCCTAGACCGTAGATGATTAACCCCTTGCTATGACCAGCAAACTCGAAATTGAGCGTATAAAGTTAATTTCTTACAACGCTTACCCTCTCCCGTACATGTGGGACGTATTTTCAAAACACTGTCTCCCCTAAAAAATTTTCTTTATATTTTATTTATTACAAAGACCAGCGAAACAAGACTACGTTCATGACGACATTATGTTCAGATCAATATTTATTTAATGTTTCATTTTTCGATTAACTTCTTTTTCGGTGTTTCGACCAACGCGCATGCGCAAAAGTGGGTACAAAGTTCTGGTTTTGGCACGAATATCTTTTCGACGAGTTTTTCCTAGAAATAAGGTATATTTAATCACTTTGACGGTACCTAGATGGAGAGAACGCTTTGTATGGAGGCAGAACATTGATATGATATTTTCATTCAATGGTTTGCTCCTAAAGAGCTCAGTTGCCCGTGTCATCTGGCCAGCGTCACCGATCGACAGCAGTAACCATGAATCCATAGAGGGTCCATAAGATAGATAACTCACTGGGTTATTGCGGCACCCTAGTTACGAGCTCATGAACAGAGAACTGCGAATAATTGTCCAAGGTGTTAAAAAAAGGTCTCTATATCATTGCAAGCTCACCGTTCGTCTTGCTTCGATGCAAAGTCTCGGCTACCTTTCAAGTTGGCGCAGGGAACTGTGAAAGGGACTATTTTTGCAGGCTTCATTATGTCAAGTTTAGAGGTAACGTCAATTGCTACGTCACTATTTAGATAAGCTGGCCTTTTCAAACTGTGTAATTTCCTGCCCGGCATGCGTTAGAATCTTGCGGCGCTACCAAAGCTTTTTAATAACAGTATTGTTAGGAAAAGATTTCAGAAATGAAATGTGTTTATTCCTTTGATTTGTTCTTTCTATTTTATTTAACCTTGTCCGTAGAGCTAAGAAGGGGCATCGCACTGCTAATAAGCTGTATGATAGATAGGTCGGCTTCAGATGTAAAGATTAAGTACTTGCTTCATGCAATTAGACAGATACCACTGTGTTCCTTGATTACAGACTCATTTACTCATGGCTAGCCCCAAAATTTTCACAAATATCCGCGGTAAAGTAAAGAATGCACAACTTCAACAATACAAACACGTTGAAATTCCATGGACCTTTGCTGGAACACGAACAAAACTGATGCTGGAATATTTCAATGATATATATATTTTTCAATTTTTTTTTAAAGTTTCAAAACAATACATCAAAAGCCTTTGGAAAAAACCTAGCGATTTTTCAGTGGTCGATAGTCATCTGTAGGCAGTTTCCGCCTTAGTTTGGATCATTAAAGCAGTTGCAATTGATGATAATTAACTAATATATTTGTGTATAAATCGTCATCATTATCGTGATTCATTGCTCGGGAGGCGCATAAGGCTTTTACAATATTCGTCCCGGTAACTCGCTCTTGTTCAGCACCAAACGAATAATTGAAAATGAAATGAAATAACAGGTGCTTCTTATCGTCATTATCGTTATGAACATTGAAATTAGTGTTGAGAGATATCCAGCGTAGTTTGTAGTCGACAAAGATAATATATATTCCGGTTCCGCCTAACTTATTAGCCGTCGGCGACCACCTTAATTTTTTTAATTTAAAAATACAATACTAGGTGTAGTTAGACCAACATGTAATGTTATATATCTTTTACTCCGTATATATAGCCAGTCAAGCATAACCTTTTTATCACAAAAATTTCAAGTTACTTATAAAATATCATTTCCAACATACATTTATTTGTTTCGTACACACAACGACGCAGCTCAAATTCACTAGTTTGCTCACAGCTAGCTGAGCGGTCGGTGAATTTTGTTTCAGCCAATCATAGCGCGTTTAGCTGTTTTGCCGGCAGGCCCTCTTTCCCAGGCTATTAAATATAGCATAAAGGAAGAATGGAAACAAGTTCACTTCACCACCATGTTTGCTTCGTTCTTCCAAGCTCCCAAAATGCCGGTCATTTTGTCCACTCAGTACCTTGCGCGCCGCGTTCACCGCTCAGCTTTACTAGTGTTCATTTTCCGGAACGGTCTAATCGATTGAACTTGTCTTTTTTTTTTAATCAAAAACCTCAACATATATCGGTTATTTAGCCCACTGGAAGGAGATCTTGTCCGATCAAGTGTATTCTGTTTATGTTGCGTCCTAGTGTTAGTTGTATATTTTGGATATGATTTTTTTTAAATCAAATTTATATTTTGTATTTATGAAACAAAAGAGATAATAAAAAAGAAAAATTTGTAAACACAGAAAACTGAGAAGGGTTGATAGAAAGAACGAAAGTGTAAGTAAATGAAATAATAAAAGAAATAATTGATTGATTGATTGATTGATTAATGAGATAATTAATTGGATGAATGGATGGACGCATGGATGGAGGTGGATGGGTGGGTGGGTGGATGGATGGATGGATGGATGGATGGATGGATGGATGGATGGATGGATGGATGGAGGGACGGAGGGAGGGATGGATGCATGCATGGTTAGATGGATGGATGGAGGGAGGGAGGGAGGGACGGAGGGATGGATGAATGAATGGATGGATTGCATATATTAAAGTTCACAGCAGGGCACCACAGTAGGCAGTAATCAAGCCCTCATAACCGGACGAACTAAAGACCAATTTACGTTATTACCAGTGTTCCCCACGCTATTTTCTAGGCTTAGGTCACGAATAGAACTACGTACACCACAAACCCCTGCGCGGATTGCAAGAATACGCAAACCAAAAGCTAATATTTCTTCTCTCCTTTTTACGTTATATTGATAGTTCTGAGACAATCGTGAAAAAAAATTAGTGGAAAGAAATTGTCACCACTTTGGTAAGTGTTTCGTTGAGGTTCAGTTGTTATTAGTTTTGTTTGAACCTTTAATATATGACACCATTTTCTGTGGTTGAAAGCCCGTTTTAATAAGAAACCTTTATTCTTATGAATTGAAAATCGAGAACAAGGTTGCTCAAGTGGAATATAATAGTTACAAGGGATAACCTTTACTCAAGGAAAGAATAAATGGAAAGTTTTACAAGGAGCTGAGGACACTCGAACCGTCAACACTTCGAGGTTTTTCAAGTTATTTTCCCCTGAACTTTCAAACCTTCTAAAAATGAAGCATTGAGTGCAAATACACCGGGCGATAGATGAATAAATATCACTTCTACTACTACTACTACTAATAATAATAATAATAAGTTTATTAACGTCTCGAATACTTCTGGCCTGGCACAAGCGCCCTACTAATCGGGGAGACAATCTTACAGTATGCATTTTTTTTAATGTCAAAAAATTTCGTTCGCAAAACTTTTTCGTTTAGGTTCAAGTGTCCTTACTGTATCGTAAGTTTTCAGTACTAGAAAACTTATCGTACTAAAAAATTTAAATTGTGGAAACGACGGACATATCTTCGATTCATTCATTTTTTAGTCACGACTGCCAGGATAAATTTCGATATATAATGATCAAAAAAGATATAAAGATTTTTTTAGCTATCTGTATAGCTAGCCGATTGCAAGATTTTTCTGATTATTTACAAGTATATTAATAATAATTGATAAAACTATAGTTTTTTCATAGGGTTTTCCCTTACGTTTTAACGGAAAATGTCTCTGTTGAGTTATTTATTTTTAATTGCGTTTTGAGAAATTTGAATTTTCATTGTACACAATATGGTTGTGTTTTGACTTCAATTCATGAATTACTATCAGCATGAGCTGCGTAAATTAAGCAGTACTAGTCTAGTCATTCAGCTTGGAAATATGTTGGGTCGTAATTAAAAGTCTTAATAGTTATAAGTACAACTTACCGCCTTTTAGTGATTTGTTTGCCGCTCGCCTCTCACCACTCTGGTCCGGGTTCGAGTCCTGGCTCAGACTGGATCATATGTGAGTTGAGTTTGCTTGATGTATTGTTCTCTCCCTTGCCACGATGGTTTTCTCTGGGATCTCCAGATTCCTCCCTCCGTTAAGAGCAAAACAAATAAATGAGTTGAGTGTTGCATGCTGTGAATATAGAATGTAGTGGTAGTGCGTGTGAAGGGAACCTCATGGAAGAGCCCCGTATGGGGAGTGGTGGTTGTAAAATATAAGTTTTAAGCTGTTTATATGCATGAAATGACGCTTTTCAAGGATTGCCACATCAATTCACAACTGCACTAGCTTCTAGGTATTTCAGGTATTTCAAACAATTATGAAATTCGGTTTTTCGCACATGGCTTTGGTGGCCTTCTAGACCCATCCGTTAACAAATACGACCTACTGCTTATTACCTTTTCACTGATACGGCGGCCATCTTGAATTATGAGATGCCGAGGGGGCAAACAAACATGAAGTCTTGGTGTTTAGCATATTGTTCTAAATACCAGCAGATTCAATTGCTTTGTAGATGTGCTACTTATTGAAAAGTGTCAAGGGTATATAAAGAAAGACTCTGACAGTTGTGCAGTTGATAAATTTTCCTCCAATAAAGTTGCCCTTCGGCTTCCCATAATGTCTTTACAACAGAATTTCAATAGAGTGCAAACAATATAATCGTGAAACTTTAGTAATACTAAATAGCACAATTTCATGCAAATTCCATTGTTTTCTATTGTTTAATTAGCACTATTTTGTACTATTTAGTAATTAGTGTTTCACGGATTAATTGTTTGCACTCTATGGTTTCGAGCTGTTGTGCATTACTTTCGCTTGAATTTGATTTGCAAACGAATTAGAAAAGAGCGGGGAAATGTTGCCGGTGAAATAGTGTTTATCCTGCCATGAGGAAAACAGGTGAGGAAAAAAGTAACTCTGTTGTTTAATTAGGTTAATTTGCACGAAAAAAAAAAAAAAAAAAAAAAAAACGGTGGCTACGGCCCTGAATATACATAGAGAAAAACTGAATCCGACAACTTCTTTGTCATTTAGGCTCCGTCCACACGTACCGCAAATTTTTGTATCCGCAAATTTTTTTTACGGATACGGGTTGCGTCCACAAGTGTCCGCAAATTTTTGTATCCGTATCCGGACACTTTTACGAACACGGATACGTGTGGACGGTGAAAACGATTCGAATACGCTGTGTGTGGACGCAAACATTTTCGTATCCGCAAAGGATAATTTGCGGATACAAAAATTTCCGGATACGTGTGGACGGGGCCTTATATACAGGTTTTTAAGAAGCTATAGTCACGCACAAGTGCCAGCTTTTGAACTCATTAGCATACGTGTACAGATTTCTGTCATGAGTGAGTAAGGTTCTTTAGTGGACTACGAGACCTCACCGTTTTACGTGGCTAAAAAACCTTCCTTTGCTTAGAGACCAATAGTCCCCTTCACGGTTCCCTGCGCCATCTTGAAAGGTGCCTGTGCATCGAAGGGAGACGAACGGTGAGCTTGTAATGATAGAGACCTTTTTTTAACACCCTGGACAATAGGACGTTTGCATGATGGCGTCATTGACCTCTACTACCAGACTCCCTTGCACACTTTCTTTTGTTCAGTTAATTAGCACCAATTGTCTTACTATTCTCATGAGGGAATACAAATTTAAATGAGAAAAAAATTCGCGAAGTATCTTGGTAGTGGGAGTCAAATGACGCCATCATGCAAACATCCTTATTTATTGTCAATGAGAGGACAGACACATATAAATCTGATGTCAATTTGTTAAATCATGATTATATCAAAACCAGATTAGTGAAAATTTTAGTCTGGGAGCAACTTGAAGTTGAGACATAGAGAAAAGAACAATAGGGTACGAGTAAACGACGCTATTTACTCACAGTTTTGATGCTGAATGAAATTGATAAATTTTTATCCGGCACTTTTTACTGTGAAGAAAATATGTTGCAGTGGCTACTATTACGGCCATAATAGATAAGTTTAATTAAGTTTAAAGTCATTTGCTATTTTTATCTATTTTCATCCAACTGCCCTTTCAAATTATGTAGTTACTTATTAACAACTGTGCAGGTGTGAGAGGACAAGAGCCTCGATCGATTATCAGTTGCTAAACTTCCTTATGTCATTTTACACGAAAATCAACACTTGTAAAAATTCAATTTTGCATTCTGAATACGCCTTCACTTCTCCAATCCAATCCTCTCACAACTTTTCACAACCACTCAACGCTGCCATGGTTTCAGAGCATTTATAACGACCTAGATAATTCTGCAATATCGGCGTTTGAGAACATTTTAGCATGGATTAGGCCAGCTTTAAGTTTTAAAAGGTACGTAGCCAAGTCAGTCTTAATCCTTCTTTATTTAAGAATAGACTGCTTTGCTTTCCGTTAAATTAGCTTTAACGGCAGGTTTTATCTCTGTTATTTTGAACATTCGCACGGAATTTTTTCTGTATTTCACACTGTTTTGTTCTATCCAAGAAACCCTTATTTATCTAACGAGTTTTAGTATTTTACGATTTGCATCATATATAAAGCAAGAGGGTTCACTTTGAGAGGAAATATTAGTTCGCATTAACTTGAAATTACATCGTAACACTCATGAATTTTAGGCTAGATCCATAAAGTTATTTAGAATTATTTAAAATAAATAAGATAAAAACTTCCTATCCAATATTTTTTTTTCATTTCTTTTATTTAATTATTGTTTTTTTGAATGTTTTTTCCTTCTTTTTTTGCTATTTTTTTCAAAGTTTTCTTTGTAGAAATAAAACATATAATCTCACTCGCTGCTATTTTAGTCTCGTTCCATCCTCCTACGGTTCGCTTCTCTCCCCACAAACTATAGAACATAGCGACTAGATTAGATTAGACAGATAGTGAAAGAGTGAATAAGATTAAAAATTCGAAAAATAGCGATGACGGATCTGTTTTTATTATGATTCACTGATCATTTATTTCAATTTGATTCTCATGTATTTTGATGAAATAATTTTGAGTCGGAGCTATTATATTTTCCCTCAGGCTAAATTAAAAATCTTCCGATCATGACCAATAGTTTTTCGCAATATAATCAACGGCTACTAGACAGTCCGCAATTATAAAAAGATGAATAATTTGTTTTTATTCTCTCCCAAACATCATGAAATGATCAATCCGGGAGAAAACTAGACTCCATCTTCATTTTGTTTTTGTTGTTTTTAAAAAGCTAGTTTTTTAAATTTAATACACAGTGCTGTTTGGTGGTGAAGTTAAAACATTGAATTTCTCTCGTATTTTCGTCCTGTAGGTTAAGCGAAATTCTTGTTAAAAATACTTCAAAAGACTGAACAGAAGAAGACGACAAAACTTCTCCAGCTCTGCCATAAAAAAAGGATGGACAAACCTGTTTATTTGTCACGCTTCTTCTTACCCAGCACAGTTTTATATCTACTTACTATCATCGCATTCTCAGAAGGTGAGCGACAATTCGTACGAAAATAATGATTAGAAATGAATTTATGAACTAAGCGGTATTTTCTACTGCAAGTTCATCGGACTAAAGCTCAAATTTACTAGTTGTTTTGAGACGGATTATCGTGTAAAATGACTTTTGATAGAAGGCGTTGAGACTCCGTTGCATGGTTAAATGAATTTAGAGGATTATGATTGAAAACCTTGTTGGAAGCATATTAGCTTCACGATAGTGCTAGTCAATTATTTTCTCAATTTTTGCGGATTTCATTTTCTTGTAAAAGAACTGGGGTTGGACATGTTAACATTGTACTAGAACTAAAACACGATAAAAAATCATCACAAAAAAGGGAAAACCTCATATCTAGAATAAATAATGCTTCAATTAGTAAATGTGCCATCATTATAATTACAGGTGTTTAATAGCATCTTATCTTTGGCCTTGCTGACAAGTTTTTTTCTGGAATTCTATCTTAAACTTACAGTACAAACATATTATTTCTTAAGCTTTCTTTTTATCATATCCTACACCTCAAGAACTATTACATATAAAACTACTCTACAATTTTTTATTAACTTTCAGTATATATATCTATCTATTTATTTTATCTATTTATTATATGACTTTTTTTCCATATCTTTTTTCATATCCTTTTTTGAAATAGTTGTATGTACATATGTACATACTATAATTTAGATAGCTTCTTCTATATTTATAATTCCGCGCTTTAGGAGTACTAATTGAGGCTTTAAGGAAATTTTTTACCATTTGAATCTTTCTTTTTCATCATATCCTAATGACGAAAATTATAATTCAAGAACTAATTAAATGTACAAACTACTTTACTCGTATACGAAGTTTTATTTTTCGTATCCAAACTTTTCAACTAGAAGATAATTGAGGCTTTAAAAACATTCTGAATGATTCGTTTGCTGTACGTTCCTTTTGAATTAAAATCTCGAAAACTTCATTTGAAAACAGGCAACGAGTAAAATTACTAAAAGTACTTTTGGGTTGAGTTGGTAAGATAATATTTGTCATTTAATAAACAACTGGCTATACAATTTTAGTATTAAATACTAAGGTGATTAATGAAAATCTCGCGCGCTGATTGGTCGAGAAACTCAGATTATCACACGATAATCACCTCCAGCGATAATCCATAATGGCGGCCAGCCGCTTTGTTGCTGTTATCGGGAAAAAATGTGTCGTTTATCCTTCTTTTCTTCTTCTTTTTTTGAAAGACTCACCTGTGTATTTATACTAAAACAATTATTAACCTCAGGCCTAGTGAATAACTTCGTTTTGGTTATTATTCCCCGATATTCATGATTGTTAAATAATATACACTCTCATTATAATACTTGAAAGGGCGCCAAAATGATTCCTGGTTGTAGCCCAGCTCATTAATCATTTCTTACAAGGAAGGAGCGAGTGAAAACATCGCGCTATGAAAGGGAAGCTTCGAGAAGAGATCCAGGTTTATCTCGTGTCTGTAATTTTAACGTTTAACCGAGTTTGTCAAGGTATGTTACATGCGATAGATGATTATCAACAAGTTAAGTTAAATAACTGCCTTCGTTTATAAAGAAAGGAAGTTTGAAAAAAAAACTGTACATGATGAACGCCTGCATGATCAAATTGATCCTTTTTTTTCAGTATGAAAGAGTGAACTTGTAAATACCTAAAAGGTATTATTTCGGTATCAGCAAGAAGCTAGGCCACAGCTTACTCACTAGAGGGGTGTGCCACAGCTATTTAGTTTGTTTTCTAAGCATAGCTCTACAATCTTTTATGATGTTTCAAAGCTAGCTATTCCTGTTTTATTTCTCTTTTTTTTTTTTTTTTTTTTCTTTTTCTTTTATTTTCTTTCTATTTTTATATTTTACTGAGCTAAGCTGATGTGGTTCGAAAACAGTATTTGTCAGTTGCTTTTCAGTCGCTTTGTAACTAAATTTAATGATAGCTTCAGATTATCTAACCAACCATTTGACTATGAGTCCATCACAACAAACCAACAAACCAACACACCAAAAAAACCCACAAAACCAACCTCCAACTGACTCCAACTGGCCGTACTAACCCACCAACAACCAACCCAACAACCACCTGAAGATTAAAAAACAGAATTTAGTTTTTAAGGAGGATTGCAGTGAATTTAATAACTTCATCTAGGTATCATAAAATGACCCCTCGATCTTTTGCAAATTAATGGCATTCTCTTATTGAGGCTTACAGTATATATTGTGGCCTTATTACTTAAAAAGGGGCGCGATTTTGAACAATAACATTGACAGTCGACGTGTATGGACAACGAGCCTATCGTGAATAACACAATGAAAACTACGTAAAAATAATGATTGTTAACAGATAATTAACGAGTGATAATCAAATCAATACGTGTTAAAAACTTTCTTGTTAATTTCAAAACCGACCTGGAAGATTTGTTTAGACTCTATGGATGACTTAAGGTTACGGCCAAGGTTCGTCAAATGGTCCGAGTTTGTCCTAAAATATTTCGAAAAGAGCAAGTATTCCAATTGTATGCCATTTTTTTCCGATGCAAAAGCGAACCAATCATCACCGTTGCAGCATTTTCCCAATAAAATTCGAATATTTTCCCACAAACAACTACACAGTATTTGTTTTAGGGAGTACTACAAGAATTTTATTTTATTTTCTCAGGACAATATATTTTACAATTGAAGCAATTTATGACTCATTTTCCTGCGACCAGAGTTGTAAATTAATATTCTAATATATTCTAGCAAATTTGTTGAGCTTGTGGGACATAGCAACGGTAACTAAGGGGAGTCAGAACTATGAATTAAACGTCACCATGCTTGAGGTCTATCGATCCGGCAAGGATCGCTATTCCATGCTTTAATTCCACCATTATTGTTCCGTGTTTTAGTAAAGAAAAAAAATATTAAATACATTTTTGAAATGTGTCCTCTGTTTTTACTCAGGACTTAACAGAAGCGGTTTGGTACGACACGAAGAACGTTTGTACAATGACTTATTTGACGGCTACAACAAGGAAATACGTCCTGTGCTCAACCCATCAGAGGCTGTACACGTGACCTTTGGATTCGCTCTCTCTGAGATAATTGATGTGGTGAGTTTTTAACCGATAACACACTACTTTTTCACAGTCTTGTCTTGATTCTATATAGTTTTTTTGTGTGTTTTGTCTTAAGGAACGACCTATGCTTCTGGTTGTTGTTGCGTATTTGCTTTCTAATATCAGGGGCGTAGCCAGAGGGGAAATCAAGGGGGTCAGGTCATTTATATGGTCATTTTAATTTATTATCATTATCATCATCATTATTTTTTTTTATTTTTTTTTTATTATTTTATTTTATTATTTTATTTTTTTTTTAAATTAATTAATTAATTTATTTATTTTTATTATTGTTATTATGTAAATACAGAAGTTAAAAAATAAGTGCTGGCTTTTTAAGGCCCCCCTCTCCAGGAAAATCCAAGCTACGCCCCTGAATATTATTTATTTATTATTTATTTTTGAATTTTTCAAAAATGAAAAATCTAATCTGACCCAATATTCTAATGATAATATTTGGTCATGAACGACGTGGATTGTACATGCAGACAATATAATATTGGTGATGACTTCAATCGAAAAAGTTCAAACTGTTTTCTCTAGGGCTCTTAGGCTTTTATAATCAAATGTATAAGAAAATAGTTTAAAAAATTATAGACTAACTTCCATCCAAATGGTTTCAGGATGAGAAAAACCAAGTGCTTACGACAAACGTCTGGGTGCGACAGGTAAGATGAAGAAAATGTGACAAGTATATTTGGGATACAAGAACTGGAAGTGAAAAATATCTAAACGGCTTATCACTAAGTTTTAGCGCTATTTTCCTCGATTTTCAGCAAAATTATTTTTTTCTAGATTTCCTCCTTGCAGAGTTTAAGCTATTAAGAGACTGCTATTGCGCATGCTCAAACTTTTGTTTGGAGAGAATGCGCGATAAGAAATAGAGGTTTTGTACTTTATCATAGTTGCCTCGTCCTTCAAATTATTTGTAAAAAATATTTAGTTTTTTTTTTTCGTGGTATAGACTTGGAAAGATGTATCCTTTGCATGGAACTCGTCTCGTTATGGCAACATAGCTTCTATTAACGTAGATGCGAAGACAGTCTGGGTGCCGGACATTGTTCTCTACAACAAGTAAGTCAGTTGGACATGGGTATATCTGTTAATGGCATTTTAGAACAGGAAAATGAAAAGCTAAAATAATTGAAGAAAAATTGAATGTTCAGCTTAGGGAAAAATCAATTCAAGTGCACAGGTAATGACATGAACATTTCTTATTTCTTGTAATTTTCACTGCATTTGTGCACTACAATAGGCACCATCATCGCCATCTCCAAAAACAACAACTTCATCAACAATAACAACAACGACAAACATTGTAAATCATTCACAAAGCCGAATATTAGAAAATTATTTTTCTTCTACGTGAGTTACTAATTTTGTTAGCCAAACTTTCACACACTAGTGCATCATCAGGCGAAAGGCTAGTAGGGACAGTTTTTTACGTTAACTAGAAACTATAAGCGTGCACGAGCAACTCGAAACCAATAAGCGAGCACGTTACTATAAGGCATGGTCAAAAAGCTATTTTGAAAACGTTTGGAATTATTGCATTTTGGAAATGTGTGGTTAAACCATGACACGACAAACAAAAATACATTATTACTTAGTCCTACATGGAACTAGAAGCATATCATTCCATATAGGTAAAGAAAAATTACACCAAGGGTATGGGGTAAGACAAGACGCAACTTCCTATTTTTTTATATACTATCCTAACTGACTAACGCTTCTCCGTACCCCTGTAAAAGACATAGCTTATTTTCCTTGGCTTCTTGACCCTTGCTTGATTTTACCCTCAGTAGACCTCCTCGGCTCTGAGGCGCTCGAGCGAAATGTTGTCCCATTTCCGGTTCATTCCCTTGAGAATAATATTCTTTGTTTGAGTTGTATCCATATTCATGTTCTTCTCATGTGCAACCGAGCACAAACCTTAAAGAAAGAAATGATACTCTAGGGAATGACACTTAGGACAACATTACGTCAGAGCCGAGGAGGTCTATTAAAACGCTAATTGTAGAGAATTTATCCTGAACAAATTTCATTCTTTGCGAACCTATGGATGTTTTGAACAGAAGACTGGGGGGTTCAAGGGGAGCTCATGATCATACCTATCATAATGATGTAATAGAAAGCACCCTTGTTTGTTTTTACAGTGTCAACAACAACGACCACGGTGAACAATATCTCTTCAACACTAAAGTGGTGATCAGCCATGATGGGACTTTTGCTTGGTACTCGCCGAACAAGTTCAACACATTTTGTAAGATTGATGTCCGACCTTTTCCCTTTGACACTCAAGAATGCAGGATTACGTTCGGATCCTGGACCTACACTGGGGATGAAATCGATCTTTACTTTTACAAGAACACGTCAAGGGCCGATTTAGGAATATTCTCGAAGAACGGAGAATGGGATCTAACGTCTGCTGAAGGAGTTCGAAACGTTATTTCATACGATTGTTGTTCATCACCTTTTATTGACTTGACGTATAATATTATCATCAGTAGAAGGCCCCTCTTTTTCTTGAATAACCTCATTCTCCCTTGCATCGTACTGGCACTGCTCACGTCTGTCTCCTTCCTATTCCCTCCAGAGACTGGGGAGAGAATCTCATTGGTCATTACAGTCTTGTTGGGTATGACAGTGTTTATGATAATCTTCACGGAAGCGATTCCCGCCACTTCAGAAGCGACTCCTTTGATTGGTAAATATTTTGCAGCGGTACTCTTTGAAGTTGCACTTTGTCTCCTAGCGACGTGCGTGCCCTTACGGCTTCAACATTTGCATCCTGGCACGGAAATGCCTCGATGGCCAAAAGTATTAATTTTTGATTATATTGGGTATGTTATGTGCTTCGGAAGTTCTAGGCCATTAAAAAAGGGCAGGAAAAAAGAAAGTCAGTCAGGGAAGGTGACCAAGATTCACAGCTACACTAACGATGATATTAAGCTCAGTGACACCGACATTATAGAGAATGGCTATGTAAATGATCACGAGAAAACGAAGCAACGCTCAGAAGCCTTTGAGAATAACCCACAAGGAAAGCCCCACGATTATTCTGTTGTTAATGAGTATATCAAGACAAAGGAAAGAGAAGACGAACTGTACGCCGAGTGGAAGAACGCCATTAGTGTCCTTGATCGATTTTTCTTTTGGCTTTTTATCTTAACGTTTGTCGTGTCCAGTGTTGTTATTCTGTATGGGTATTCCAGAAAGTTGAAATAAAACTTTGTATGTATGTAAAAGAACTAGAGACGAAGCTCCCTTCCATCCAAAGAACCAAGCCAAACTTGCAAGAAAGCAACATTCAATAGACCCTTGCTGTACGTGGAAATGCGGCTCAATTTGCAATGACATAGCTATGATAGGTTCCAATTCTCTGTGTGGTATCTTTTGTCAGCTGAATAGCAAGTTTTCGAAAAATGTGTACAGTGGGAGATAGAGCTTGAAGAGCAGTTTTGCCAGAGAAACGAGCCAAGCTAGCAATTAGAAAAGGACATCCAATAGATTTGCTATGAATAGACGTTATTTGCGATTTCGTAGAGTATTTGTACAAGCTGAACGGCCAGTCTTCATTGATGACTAAGCAGTGTAAGGAGTGCCATTCCTATCACTGAAGGCTATTAAGGATAGGTGATTAATTCAGTTATCGAGGAAATGAATTCAGCAAATTTGAACGAAACTTTGGCAAAAGTGCACTCTGCGAGCAGGAAATAAAATACAAGTGGTTACCAAGAGACCAATAGAAGATCCAAGGCAAAGTCACTCAGCAACACTCAGAGGCTCAGCTGTACTACATTACTCTTAGTGAACGACGGTAGCATAAGATAGTCTGCGCATATGCTTGTCGCGTTTTTAAAGTGTCGACAAGAGTTTTAAGAGTAAAGAAAGTAGTGAATACATTAATATTCTGTTGGACATAGAACTTTCAAATAATAAACTTTATACTCAAAAAATACAGACTTTTCACATGGCTGAATGAAAGAGTAGCCACGTATACTGGAATTTGTTTTTCGCGTATTTACCTGATTTTATGCTAACAGAGCAATGTCTTCCATACTCTAGCGTATCAATAAAAATACGATTATTACGCATCGATCTATTTGTTATATTTGGTTTTCAAACCGTCCTGAAAAAGCTAAGAACAAATAGGAGCAGTGAAACTTGTTTACGAATATTTAAAAAAAAAAAAGTCGTTCGGCCCGACAATTTCATACGCGAGTTCCGTACTCCCTAATCTAGTTGAATAGGGCCAGGCTGTACGAATGGTAGATAGCGCTAACCGGCGAATAAATCCGTATTCAGTGAATCAGAAAGTGCTGCTGTTATCCAAAACACTTAGCCATTGGATAACATTTATCCCTCGGATAGCGCTATCCACCTTTCGTGCCACCGCGCCGAGAACTGCACTTGACAAATCGGCTATCACATGATCAGGAAATACATACTTGTCCGCTTCCTCTTTCAGGGAAACGTGTGCAGTTAAAATGTTCTGGCCACTGAAAGCCAAATTTCTTTAACACTGGCTGACAGCCGCGAAATGATCGAAGACATAACGATCGACAGGGTGATATTACGTTCATCTTGGTGCATATTGGTGCATACATTGAACATAGGAACCTTTCCAAGGAACTGGAACACTGGATCTTGACAAGAGGGATAAACTGATTCAGTTCTAGCATGGCTTCGTCCTGAGTACGATGTTTCAAGATATTTGGAAATAATGTGGAACTGTAGCCTAATGCAGAACACATTGGTATCGTAAGGTTCTGACAATGGCTTCCTGAAGAAGTTTCTGTGAAGAAATGATAAATGATTTCGTCAGTAACTGTTAGTTTTGACTTCCATTTTTGTTCAAAAATTCGTCTACCGATTGGGTAATTATTGTCAGTTATTATAAAGTCTTGTTCTCAATTGCGACCCAAGCATAAGCAAAAGCGAGCCAACGCACGAAGCTCAAAATATTCCGTTCTTTTTCGCATGCTTCGCTTCTTTTCATAGTAAGAACATGGAGTTGCGTCTGCTTTCGTCACTTGCCAGAACCCAGCCTATAACCTTTCGCATATGGCCGAGATTTTGAGCTTAAGTTGTCATCCACTGATTGTAATTGCTATAGCCTTCGTCGTTTTTCTCTCTCACGTATATTTGTTTCGGTATCTTCTGTTATTTTACTACCGATTATTTAAGCACATCTTCCAATTTGTTCAGTAGTTCTATTAGACGGCAAAGTAAACCTCTTTTTCCTGTGCGAAATGTTTCCCAATTTCAGACGACGTGTCATTTCCTAGAGTATCATTTTTGTGTTTAACGTTTGTGCATAATAAGACATATGAATATCAATACTAGTCAAATCTCAAGAGGATGACGCGTGGTTTGAAATGAGAAAACATTATTGATGTACGACTAAGCTAAAGAAATCTGTTAGAAATGCAAGCAATGTTAAATCCAATAAAACATATCAGTGGAGTCTTGCTATAACAAAACACTTACCTGCCCGAGGAAAAGTCTTGGTTATTATTGATGGTGTCTGTCTTGTTGGAATTGGTAGTTCAGTAGTTGTTACATTCGTAAGTTCTGAAAGACGAATACATAAATAACTAGATGTCTTTATTTATCATTATTAATCGTGACATGACGAAATGAAATTACCAGTATAATAACAATATTAAATAAGATCTCAGAAAAAATCCCAGCTTCAGATGGGATTTAAATCTGAGCTCATATTTCACACTATTGCTATGGATTTCATTTCATATATCCCTACCATATATATTACTTTTCATCTTCTAATCGTGACTTACATTGCAGCAACATTTGTTAAATACAGGCAAGGCAACAATTTCTTATCGTCATTGCGACAAATCAAAGTTGGTTTTGTCAAAATCCATATATACTCAGATATGTTAGAAGACACTCGTGTGCAATACAGTATACTCGTGGACTGAAAACCAATATCATTATTAGAAGAATGATCGTACAAGTTGTGATGGACACCAATTTGGTTTGTCTTTCAGTGACTTAGGCCTTCTTGCTTCTCTCGTGCTCTACACAGCTCCCAGAGCGTTTATATCACAATAAAAATGCAGCAGTTTTATGTAAAAGTAACACAAGTGCTTTTGTAAAATGTTTTTCATGGATTTTGCGCAAGCGTGTCTCTGTGCTCTATTATAGACACAGTAGCCAGCCAATCAGAGAGCGCTTTTCAAATATTTTATAATACATTTTATGAATATATATTGGGCAGCTTAAAATAATTTAAAAGTTCAAATAACTTCGTACCTGTCTGATTATCAGAAGGTTTTGAGATACACGTCTCACCACTGCCTTCCTCCGGAAATCTTGAGCAGTTAAATTTTGCTGGCCACACAAAACCAAATCTATTCAACAAGGGTTCACACCCCTGCTTCGATCTTTCACACAGCGAGCGACAAGGTGGCAGATTGCCGATTTCCGTGCACACCGGTGCGTAGATGGAACATAAAAACAGGTTTAAGGAACTTGAACAACCTATTTTGACTACTGGATAGAGTTCGTGAACTTCTAAGGCAGCTTCTTCTTGGGTTCGGTGACCAAACATGTTTGGGAAGGTAGTATAGTTGTACCCGATTTCCTTGCACATTGGTATTTCTACTTCCTGACAAATCCCTTTTTTAGATATGCCTGGAAATACAAGGTACATCTTTTGATGTAAAACATATTTCGCATGAGAGGCCAAAAAAAACAGGAAATTTACGACGATTGGAATAATTAAGTTCGACACGCACGGATTTCACATTACTTTTTCATTTTTTTCTCCATTAAAAAATATGGGAAACGCCCCACTAGCACTAACACACCCCCCCCCCCCCCCCCCCCCCTTCCTCCCAACGGTTTTACAGGAGCCACGTCGTGGTAATAGATAATTCACTAGCTTCTTTGGGAAATAAAATTTCATGTCATGCGGAAACATTTCACAATTCTTGCCATGAGACAGCCGCGAGAATCCCAGTGTCTATAGTCTACTCTCACCTTCAATTTGTTTTTGTTTGACTTTCCGAACTGCTGGAAGTCGTTGAGGCAGATGTGCCGGTTTGGGAGAACGGCTAGCCTTAAATCCTTCAAAACATCTTTTCCTGGGAAGTTTACTGCAGCGAAGAGAGGAAGGCCATTTCATTTTTAATTTCTTCATCACACGGCGGCAATCTTTTCTTATTTTGTGACACAATGACCTGAAATGGGAAAAAGAAGATGTTGCTGAATGACACATGTGGGGAGGCATAGATTGAATGTATTTTGTAGAACATGAAATAATGTTGACGCCCTGCAAATGCACACTTTTAAGATTTGTTTTGAATTCAAGGCTAACATGGAAACACTTAAGAAATACCACAAATTCCATCGAGAAAAATGTGATTTCATTTGCTTATGCGTTTCATGACTGTTTTTGGTGTAAAAATAGTTAGTTTATACGTAATGGAAGGTTTTGGTTATACGATAAGTGTAGTATACTAGTCAACCTTGTCACGCTTTGATTTTCACGCTTCTACCTTACCTGCAAGGAATCTGTGACTGATCATAGATACAGGGAGGTGCGTACACCCTGCAAAGAAACTTCTCGAGAAGTGGTGAGCAGTGTTTCCTAAGTACTTTGCCCCAGCGCCTGATGACTTTTGCTACCTGGTTCTGGTCTGTATGGCCAAAACTGTTAGGTAACATCGTGTAGGTATAGCCCACTTGACTGCATGTTTTGATATCGATCCTTTCACACAAAGGTTTCACTTTGAGGGCTAAAGGCAAGCATAAACAATGATTCTAAAGATTTTCCGCAAGATAGGTGTGTCTCTAATTTACATAAATGAAAATCTTTGTGAATTTCACAATTATTTTGTGACCAAGATAGAGATCATGAATGAATTAGTAAACGTGCACAATGCTCCATGTTCGAATTCTCTGCTGCCTCTGCTGTTTTTTGTGTATAGGATATATATGTGTTATAGTGAAGTACCGTGGAATTTGAAAGAAAGTTCATTTGAAACATGAAACATATGTTCACGCCAAAATCGATTGTATAGTTGCATAACAGAAAAGAAAAGAAAAGAAAAGAAAGTAAGTGCGCGGTCATTAAATGATCGGTCGCCTGGGGAAGGGAAAGTAGTTGGGAGGCCTTACGATCGTTTTGTGTCACCGTCATAGAGTAAGACAAGAATAAGGAAATTCACACAATACTTACCAACAGTACTCCATCCTTGAACCAGTACAATAGCAGCAACAATAAACACAATCTTTATACCTCCCATCGGGAAAACGTCACCGCCTAAGAAGGCAAAAAAGAAAATAGTTCTCCAAACGAGCATTATTTGTTCAATAGCTTCTTAGCGTGTGGCTTGGTAGCCCAGTAAGGGGCAACAGTCTCAAGCAGATCTTTTTGACTCAACTTTGTCAAGTTTCCAAAGGCACTTTTTTTTTCAGGTCATCTTTACAATTCAAGACAGATGTAAAAAATACGACGAACTGATTAAGAGGTGCATGCCTTTAGAATTGGAATTCGTAGGAAAATCTACTTTATTTTGTTCGAGTTTCATGAAAATTAACTTACCACAGCGTTAGCCAACTCTTTTTTTGTTTTGTTTTGCTTTTGCAAGCTTTCTTGATGAGCCTAAAGCAAAAGCTATTAGTCGTTAGTGAGTATTAAGAACAGTGGCTACAAGGCTTAATCCGTGAAATAGTAGGCAGATCAAGATTCCCGTTTTTCATTCCCGCAAACGGCACACGTGACCACGTATTAATCGTTTCCCTACATTTCACTTTACCTTTCGCGAACCTTCTCGACAAAGACAAGTCTTATTTTGTTTATCTAGTACTTGGAGTTTTTAACCATTTCTTTTCACTAATTTTAAAGAATTTTTTAATGTTCACCTAAACGAGAATCTTAACTCTAGTTAGTAGACTAATAGAGGTTAGCTATTCGGTTATTTCTGTGGTTTTCGTTTGAGTTTATTTGACTATTACACATCGGCATGTAATTTTTGCCTCAAGGGTTAAGTAAAATTGCTCTAAAACAAACTTAATGATGAACTAAAGGGCTTTAAATAATCTAAGTGATGATTATCTATCTTAAGCTACCGCTGTTTAAGTGAGACAAAGGTACCGATACTCAATAACCCGCTGGTTTTTGTGTTTGTGTTTGGGGTATCAATGTTGCATTCTTTAAATTAAATGAACAGTTATCCAGGCTTCATGTTGAGATGTCTGAATGAAATGTCGTTCCAATCACGGTAGGTATTCCTTTTTTCTTTGAGTTTCGACGATAGGTATCTTTGAAATAAGCACTTGGACAAAATTCAATCCAAAGATATGAAAGCTTATGCGATCATCATCGATCAATCTTTTAAGATGTCATCATAAATGAACATTTGCCCTGACAATCAATTAATTACGCGAATAAACTAACTAAAAAAACATATGAAGAAAACACAAATACCCCATTCACACCAAAGCTTAAACATGTTTAAAAGTGGTTTAACTAAAAAGGCGGGTTTGGAAAACTATCTACGAACACTGCACAATATTTGGTGAAATAATGCATGTAAACTATCCTTTGTCTTGCTCTGACAATATTTTAGAAAGTTTCATTATATTGTAGGTTTCTAGTTTCTCAATTTTTTTCCTAATGATAACATAGTTTAACTAAACACGTTTAGGTGTGAATGGGGTATAAGATTTTAAAAATCTGAACTACTTTATTAATTAATATTAACACCTTTTTTATCTCGTTGTATTACAGTTTCTAAATCCAGTTAATTCTAAATTGTAGCGCCATCCGAATTATGTTTGCTGTCTGATGACTAACATTTCAGTCTAGGTAAATAAGAATGGCATACACTTTTTTTTCTGAATAGAAAAGGTGGAAAGTACTTTTTTTACGAAATGTCGTCGAACGCAAAATGTTTGTTGTGACAATTTCTTTGTTATTTCTTTGTGGACTATATCGTTCTCAGAAAAGAGGTTGAACTTAGTTTTAAAACCTTTTAACGCAGAGCCACTCAAGCGCTCCTTTTAGTAGTACAGTACAGTACATTTGTTTTTCATTAAAGTTGAATTTTACTCCTGTATTTAAAAAAGAAAAAAACGCAGACGAGTGACTCACCTTTATGAGCACCAAGTTTGAGTTCTTTTTTATACTGGCTGTCGAAAAACTCAACTCTGAAAGGCCTTCTTCCGCAGCCTTAGTAAAGTACTCGCAAAGTTCGATGACTGCATGAGAGTTGCTTTATTTCGTGGTTTTTATGCAGCTGTTATGGCTGATCGCAAGACATCAAATACTTTCATTTTAAGAGATGAAAAAGGTTAAACTCTTTGGGGTATTTGGCCAATTAGAAAATGCAAAATATTGTGACGGCCAAGCCCCACGAGAGCTAAGGTTGCCAGTGGAAGGCAAAATACTTTGATATGTCTAAACACAGCAGGGCCTAGGGTGAAAGAGTTCAAGTAGAAACCCTAGTCTATTAGATCACTGGAGTTGAATAAAAATGAAAAGCAGAAAAATAATTTTAGAATATTATTATAATATATATAATAATATTACAGAAACAGAAGTATAGTATGTATCATGGAATTGATGGTTTTTACGGCGGCCATGTTGGAGGAACTTAACAAAAGAATTGTCAATGAATTCTTTTGTCATATCCTCCAACATGGCCGCCGTGTCTTTTGTTATTTAATTCTCTTGGGAAGGGTTGAAAACCATCAATAGACTACACATCTTATTGCAATTTGACTTAAAGATACAATCAATAGGAGTCGAATAAAATCCAGGACTAGTACGCTAAAATTATGTAAAATTAGTGGGTGCTGGGCATCTAACGGCTCCAGTTAGATCATTGGCAATTATCTTGATTTCATCCTTGGAGAGCTTGGCGATAGTAACTGGAGGGGAGGGGTGGGGATTTAAGGTAGGAATGACGTCACTGCAAAGCTGAGGTGTTATGAAGTCTGTAACTAAATTGACCAGGGAAAATTTTTTGTCCAACCAGTGCAATAAAAATATATAACTCATTAGTTATTACGAGTTTTATATTTTCATTGCAATATAGCACCTTCTTTTTCTCATTTGGTAGCCTGGAAATCAACAATTTCAAAAGGATAAGTGACACCCCATTTTTTTGCAAAAGTTCTCGATTCTGATTGGCTAATATTTTCTCTCAGATCAGCTGGATATTCTTTTGCTTCCTCGTAGCCTCGCTTCTCTGTACTTAATGATGATCATGATCAATGATGCAAAATGCTAGGCAAACCCCATCGGCTCAATTTTATTTTACTTCTTGAAATTTCAAGTTCTGTTCTTTTTTATGAAGCTTTTTTTTTTGCGTGACGGAATTGAACGAAGGAAAGCGATACGAACTTTGGGCTTCTGGTGAGCGAAGTGTATTCAACAATTACTTCTCTTCACAAAATAGGTTCTTTCACTGCATCCATATCTACGTTTCTTCTTCAATTTTGATGACTTTTAAAACTGTAAAACAGTCGGAATTAAATATAACAATTGTCCTGAAAGGTCATAGTCTCATGTTGAAGTGCTTGATGGGAACTCCTTGGCGTGTGCGTGAAATTAAATAAATGTATACAGTCCACTCCTTGTCCATATGTGTCCTCTCCATCTAATGTATCGTGTCTTGATGGGTACCGTCACTCTGTTGGTACTCATTGCTGTGCATGTGGTTGTATACAGATGTACATCCATGCAGTTCAACCTTCATCGATATGTGTCCTCTCCATCTAATGTATCGTGTCTTGATGGGTACCGTCAGTCTGTTGGTACTCATTGCTGTGCTTGCGGTTGTATGCAGATGCACATCCATACAGCTCAACCTTCATCGATATGTGTCCTCTCCAACTAATGTATCGTGTCTTGATGGGTACCGTCAGTCTGTTGGTACTCATTGCTGTGCTTGTGGTTGTATGCAGATGCACATCCATACAGTTCAACCTTCATCGATATGTGTCCTCTCCATCTAATGTATCGTGTCTTGATGGGTACCGTCAGTTTGTTGGTACTCATTGCTGTGCATGTGGTTGTATACAGATGTACATCCATACAGTTCAACCTTCATCGATATGTGTCCTCTCCATCTAATGTATCGTGTCTTGATGGGTACCGTCAGTTCGTTGGTACTTATTGCTGTGCATGTGGTTCTATACAGATGTACATCCATACAGTTCAACCCTCATACATGGGAAATCGTTCCATGATTGCACGACAAATCTCACGTATTGTGCCTTGACAGGTTTTGAAAGTTCATGACTCACCACTGTAGTTTTGTCGAAATTGCCGCTAAAGTGCTGGAAAAAAAGTGCAATCAATGTATCAAAGACTTTTTATTTATAAACACGACACGACACGACACGACACAACACGACACGACACGACACGACACGACACGACACCGCTTCAATACTGGTCAAATCTTTTACCGTTATGTCGTTGTCATTGATTCTGTAGTCTTCCCACGTGCCTGAAGTGTTGCTGAAGGCCAGAGTGTACTCAGTGACCCGGGATTGAAAGTGTGGATAATCTTGTCCTTGAGTGGCAACCTTTGTTATCCATTTAATTGACCCTAAGTCAATCTGTAGATACTCGCCAATTTTTTTGCTAGATGGGCACCACGCAGTGTCATAGGCTTTGGTTGGCTGTCGGTGAAGACGACCATAATGGGGTTGCATAGCTTTACTGTCCCATTCAAACACTGAGGAAGCTGTGATTTGTGCATCAGGTATCTTCCCGTTTTGAATTCCAAGTGGCACAGAACAACCTTGTATAATGAAAAAAAGATTATTTTAAAGCGTAGCAGATTTGTCATGACAATAAGCCTGGAAATACTTTGCTTCCAATAACTTTTCTTTCTCTCTTTTTCCGTCTACCCCGTAACTTGTTTCCAGTAAGTATCCCGTGTCACATAATGTCCCACCGAAACCTTATCAGACAAGCACAAAATAATTATGAAAGTGGTTGCTATATCTGCACATATATAAATAGGAATATATATTTTAGATTAAAGTTTCAAATCAACATGTTAATTGTCCATTAGTCAACATCATCTTTTCAGGTCGCTTTCTTTATCGACAAAGCACAATAGCAACAAATTTTCCCGTACTCAGTTTACTCGGTAAACTTGAAATGCACTTGCATGATAAACCAATGACAGTTTTATTTTGTTTTATGTGTATATAGCTTAGGCCTCCCTTGTAAGACTACGTATAAATGCTATTTCACACTTTTTTTTAGTTGATTGCTATTCAAAATTCTCCAAATACTATTAATGTTTTTACTTACATGCGAATTTCGCTGCAGGTTTACACTTCTTGACATCAAGCGACGATCCTTCACAGGAATATGGAACATTGGCGTTCATTCGAGAGATACAAACACGATTACGTGTTTGAGAGCAATTACAGTGAGACCATTGACTCCATTGGGTCCACCTTCCATCTGAAACAAATGAACAATTTAACGAGCGGATAAAAGGAAAAACGGACAATGTGTTGAAAAAATTGTATCAGTGTCGTATCAATATTGTTACTCACCACTGCAGTTGAACGTATCCCATAAGAAGTCAGGGCTACACCACTGTCGTGGAGAACAAGGGTTGGAAGAACATGGGTTCTAATAAAGCGAAACAATGGAATTGAAAAAAGAAACAATCCGGGAAAAAAATTGGATATAAGGTACATGGGCCTTGAGTAAAAATTCTTGCCAAGTCCACAGTTAACCCAACAAAATAAGGGCAAAAAAAGGAAAATTTAAGACTCTAGTCAAAAACTATTTCGCGCGTCCTGATCTGCGCACAAGGTTGTGATTTACTGTTGAGCTTGAAAATGAATTTTTCTTGGGTAATTGCCGCAAGTAACAAAGCAAGAGAATGAGTGAGCAAACAATATGAAAAAATGAAGGCTTCAATCATGAAGATTTGTCACCTTGATAGGACAGTATTCAAAATCTTCCTTGGAAACCACGTAACCAGGGTCTGACACGTGATCAGCGTCATTCAGTTCACATGTTCTCGACATTCCTTCTACGGGACCCAAGTTGTACGACACACAGTTGTCTTCTATATAACATTTGTGCTGACAATCTTCTAAACCGGGTGCTAAGATTCTGAAAGACTTAATCACGTGACCATCGAAAGTCTTGTTTTTCAAACAGTCAAGAAAGTCAAGTACCTTACAACCACCGTCACCTGTGTAGGGAGGACAAGAAGACAAAGTATTAGTATTGCTAGTTTGACCTTTTAGCTTGGGCGCAATGTTTTCCATTTCAGAGCACTTGTCATTTCCAAGAGTATAATTTCTTTGTTTTCTTATATTCACTGGCTTTTTGAAGCCTATTCAGCCTTTGAGTTTCAGACTCTTTTGACTTGTTTTTTGTTAGGGTTTTTGGAAATTTAAGTTGGCTTTCGATTCGTGCATATTAATTAGGAAAAATCTATATTCTTTCTTAAATTTTAAAAACTTTCGTAAATTTCACAAAAACAAAATTGCGCTTGGACTTTTTGATCGCGTTTCCTGAAATACCTATCTATTTGAAAGGTTCTTTTGGTAAAATAAAATCAAATTTGATTTTTCGACACAAGTTCTTAATGATGAAAATGATAAATTTTAGTAATTTGACTTTAAATAAACATCAGTAAAAGCAAAAATGTGAAAGTTATAGCAACAGTTTCTACCAAATCGTTCAATTTGTTAAAAAGTCTCGTTAAAAAGTCTCGCAAAAAGTCACCATCTCGACTTTTTTTGCGAAAATCTAGTTAAGCGAAAATATATGTTACAATGAAGTACTGTGGCGGATTTAGGGGGGGTTCATTGGGTGCAAATGAACCCCCACCGGCTGGTACCTTGGATTTTTTATATATATAAAAGTATGGTACTAACTCATGAGATTTAATATGAAAATGGGACTGGTGGATAGGTTATCCTTATCAGGAGCGCCCCTAGGCCAGTGATGTGCCTCATGGGAAAAATGATGATGCAAGAGAACGTTATTGTTGTGCCGAGATTTGCAAAAATGAACCCCCCCTCTTAAAGTCCTGGATCCGCCAATGTCCTTATCTTACATTAACCGTGAGAAGTAAACAAAACGGTACGCAATGAAAACAATGGATAATAAGGCGACTTCTTTTATTTCATTAGGTTCAGATACCCTCAGAAAGATACTGAAATCTATGTTGAAGGAAACAGCGAGTTGAGAATATGACGTCATCAACCTCCTAATTAGCATAAACTTAAAACTTGAACATCTATGAATATATTTGTCGAACCAAAAATGCTAACAAGACACTGCAAAACGAAGGTTTTCTCCTTTTCTACTTTAACATGTGTTTAAGAAGTAGAAATTGGATGTGTTAAAATTTCATCACAGTTGCAATTTACGTTTGTATTCGATCGGCCCTAAGTTAAAAAATCACTCGAATCATCAGTGGCACTAAAACCGATAACGTGCATGCTGTACGAGGGTATAGCATTTACTTGCAGGCAGTGATGGCAAACAAATAGTGGCCCTCGTTCCGTGTTCCAATCGGAATTTACTGTAAGAGTTGAGTAGTGTTATTGTTGATCTTGGCTTACAAGTTAGCTGAAAAAAACAAGCCTTTCAAACGAAAGAGGCTTTTTCCACGACATAAAAGTTTAATTGATCGAATATTCGTTCCCTAGGAAGAATGATTGATAGGATACTATGCTGTTTCGAGTCGCTTCTAAATTTACACAACATATTTACATATGTATATTTGCTTTTTCTAAACCTTGAATTTTACGGCCTATGAGTGTTTTTGTAAACTATTATTTCCTTTAAGTTGGTCAGTCCTAAGATTGGTGATTTTTTTTTGCATGTAAGCATATTCTGTTCGAGATTATTTACTTTTATCGCTGGAAATAGAGAAACTCTCGCTCTAATAAGTTAACAGCTATTCGTTAAACACTAAAAGTGTCAGAAAATAAATATAAATGTTTTTGCAAAGCAGAAAAAAATGAATTATTTAAGATAGTTAAGAACGAGAAGGAGAAGGAGAAGGGCATGGAAAGCACAAGAAAAACTAGACAAAACTAAAAAAGGAAGCAAAAAAGATGATATACATATAATACATGACTGCAAACTCAATTAAGACGAAGACGGCGAAGGAGATCTTAGAAGTAATAGTAGAGGAAGGAGAAGAGGAAGAAGAAGAAGAAGAACAACAACAACAACAACAAGAGCTGAACAAGAAGAACGAGAACAAGAGAAGAACAAGGAAATACTTCAATCAGGATCGATTAGAGCTTAATAAATAAAATAAATAAATAAATAAATAAATAAATAAATAAATTCGCAGTGGCATTTCCACATAGTGGCTCTTCATTTACTGTAATTCCAATTGGAATTTAGAAGTTGAATTTTGCGGAGGGAGGAAAGCCGGAGAACCTAGAAAACCCTCGAAGCACAGGAGAGAACCAACAAACAACTCAACTCACATACAATACCGAGCTCGTTGGCACTCGAAATCGGGTCACATTGGTCAGAGCCGAGCGCTCTCACCGCTACGATAGATATGAGGAACGGCTAGAAAGGATAAGAAAGGAAAAAGAAAGTAAAGGAAGAAAGCAAGTTACAAAACTTATACGCAAGTAAACAAAGTCAATAACAAAATTAAGGAAATTTATTCCACTGCATATGGAATAAATGCACATAAACACACATCCAATTTAACTTACCTTTAGACAGTGCGATAAGGCCAGCAATGAAGAACAAAATCACTCCCATATTTTGGATCCCTGACGCTTGACTTTTAAGTTTCTCCATCGGTACAGGGGTGGATCAAGGGGAGGGGTGCAGGGGGGCGCACCCCTCCCACTTTGTGCCTTTGATTCTAAGGGGTGCACCCCTCCCTGAACAAAATCCTGGATCCACCCCTGCGGTATCATATCATAATTTCCTCTCGACTGCCAAACAAAAAACAAAACAAAACAAACAAAAAAAATGCATCAGCTTTAAAAATAGAATCAGCTCTGCGGTGAATTTCGTTGTAGTCCATCACAGCATCTTTAGCTGTTTTGCCACCGGCCCTCATACACAGATTACTTTAACCTAACTTTTGACTAAAATTTAATATGCGTGCCCACAAGAAGCAGCAATATGGAAAGGAAGATCTTTAGACCTTTCAAGCTACAAAATGTTTAGGGGCTGGTCAGTTTGGTCCTCTCGTGCTTTGCGCGTCGCCTACGAGCACTGTTTAGCTGGAAAGTTTCTCATTGAAATGATTGCCCGATTGGTCAAGAATTGGGGAGCTATAACAAAGATGTAGCAGGGGGTTGCTGGATGGGACAAGACGTGGGAGAGATTTTCGGCTTGAGAAAGGAGAACTTAACACCTGCTTTTACAGCCAAGTTAACGTTTTATAAAATAAGGATTGAAAAAGGTTGTCTCAAAAAAAAAAAAAAAAAAAAAAGATATATTTTTTCTTACACTTTTTTTGATAACCATATCTGAAATACGCTGAAGGTAAATAAAGTATTGTTTATGTTATTTTATGTTTATGTCATGTCAAAATTAATAACCATCTTGAGCTTATTTGGATGTCGAACGTAACAAGGGTATTGAGAAAAAAATAATGAAAGCCTTCGCGAGCTTATTCCATCCATTCATCTATCCATTTCAGGGTTTGTTTTTTTTTGTTTTGTTTTTTTTTTGTATTCAGTTTTTCACTCATTCATCCAATACACTTTTTCAATTATTTTATCAATTCTTTGTCCAATTAATTTAAAAACAAGAAAAGAAAGATAAATATTCCGCAAATTTTTAGCCAAAATTTTAATTAATTTTTTCTATCTACAAGCAAATTTCCTCTTAAATTACACACACACACACAAAATCTATGAAATATTCGTCGGATATGTATTCGGTATTCGGATTGCAAAAGGCAAAAGTAACTTTTTATTGTTGACTAAATCGCTAAATATAAGCCTTGTCATAGGCCTGCATTGATCGTCTTCGCTTTAACGCCTAGTAAGTAGGAATTCCGATTATACAAACTCCAGTTGAGGCTCAATGGGGGGTGTCCCCATGTGTGCCACGCAATCGAACTATTTCAATTATAACGTATAATAGTATTAGCAAAATGCTTTAATAACTAAATGATCGAAATGTCCGCTTATATAAATACATTATACGTTATACAATCGCTCGCTATAACATACACACAGAGAAAATAAAATGCAAAGGACCAAAAAATCTAAATATTTATTTATTTCATATTTTATTATCTCCTCTTCATTAAGCATCAATGCATGAATATTGATTGATTCTATTTATGCAATGGTTTAAGGTGGACAAGGTGTATTCACAGTGATCGAAGGTTTTTTTCTTCAGTCGTCAAGCAAACCGACTCGGTTCAAAAGAAAGGGTTTGGCGATGATTGGGAAACTTCTCTCTCTATTCTCTAAATTCCTCTGGATTACCAGCTTATTATTGGTTGCTGTGCCTGTTATAATAGGTAAGCTTTCTTCATATCACATCATATGGATCATTATGATATACGGATATAAAAAATGTTTTTCGCGGAATTCTGAGGCGGGTTATTTTCGTCTGTTCTAAAATCATAAGAACATTTTGATTTGTATGTACGGCTATAAAGTATTAAGAGTAAGTTTAGAAACATCCGTATATTTTCCATATTTTGCTGAAATTTGGGTGCTAGATAAGGAATGAGTATTTTGTTCCGCATCAAGATAAAATATTGTCGGAGAAAAATTGCCGGGGGGGGGGGGGGGTAGGGGGATGGTTGTTTTTAATTGGTTGGTTGGTTACAAGGCTGTTTTGAAAGCAGCTGAAAGCACGGTTACGGAGACGCTACAAAAAAATAAAACGTTTATGTTGAAATATTTGGCTATCGAAATGAACCTCGATGCATACTAATCCGTTGCACATAGTAAAACTTAACACTTATCTGTTGAACGGTTTATCAAACGATTCCCACACGTCAATAGGTATTATGAGCTTTTGTAAACAGCTCCTAAAATGTTAGGTTACTTGATATGAAGCAGCTGCAGCATATATGAATATCTAAGCAATCAAAACAAGCGATACTTCATACTGACGTATCTCAAAACAGTTAGATATTCCGAAATATCTGGAGAAAATAAAGTGTCCTTCATAATGTCATTTATTATTTAATATCGAATTTAAGAGGCAATGTCCACATAATAAGGGCTAGAATTGAACAAATTCAAGAATTTGTGGCAAGGGTCAAAAAATCAAATTTGCTCTTCTTTTAAAGTTAGATAGGCCATTATTAGATATGAATCCCTGGGTAGTTGGTTTTCGAAAATTTTATTTTATTTTCGAGAAAACGGCCACAGAAAAGGTTCGACCGAAACCCAAGCAAGAGACGCTCAAGAAGAGTGAAAATGGACAAACTGAACAGAGCGCGCGTAAAAAATAAACCATCTATGACAATTTTTGAACTTTCTTCTTAATATATCACCCTTTTTCGTTCATTGGACTGGATTTCAAGCTTATTGGGAAAGGGACAAATTTCTGGCGAGGGAAAATAGGAGGCCTGTGTTTACATATGCAAATTAGTTGCCTCAAAAGAAAAAAGATTTAACTATGGGCAAAAATATAGTTTTTAAAGTGCAAATGAACCCTTTGACAATACATTCAGTACTGGTTCTGCATAAAGTGAATAGTTGATTGGTAAAATATTTCTTGATTTGAGTGATGCGTCTCTAAGTTATGAAGGTTTATACTTCCAATATGTTAATGATGATGACGTCAGGTAAGGTATTTGAGTGTTTTTGTTGTAACTAGTAATACTAAATGCTGGCCATTTTGAAAATAAAAATTGTAAATAGCTTTCATGTAAACCATGAGTAAAATAATGATGCTTTTAAAATACTGTTTCTATGAACCAGTTCGATTTTGTATATTTGATTAAGCCTTAATAGACGTCACACTCATTAGCATATTGGAAGTATAAACCTTCATAACTTAGAAACGCATCACTCAAATCAAGAAATATTTTACCATTCAACTATTTACTTCGTGTAGAATCAGTACTGAAAGTATTGTCGAAGGGTTCATGTGCACTTTAAACATAGTTTTTCGTTTTCGCACCTTTTTCTACTCATTATTATTCATGTATATAAGTTAACGTTTTTTAGTTTTTTATCACTTGACAATGATGTTCAGTTAACGTCGAAACGTCGTGAAATATTATGTTTCTTAGTTAAGTTTTATCGCTGAATTTTATCTTAAAATGTTACAAGAAACCACTTCTTATCATTATTATTATTATTACTATATTATACATTATTACTGATATTTATTTTATTTTATTGCTTATTGTGAAGCGCCATGAATTTTGATATGTGCGCTATGTAAGTTCCATTATTATTATTATTATTATTATAAATTATTATTATTTTGTTACTTTACAGGTGATGGTGGATGTAGGGTACTCGATTTTCTGAAATGCATTCAAAACACGCACTTTACTGGCCACGTCATCAAAACGTTTAGGATCCCAGATTCTGGATTAAGAGAATGTGGACGGAAATGTTTTATCGAAGAAAAATGTGTGTCGTACAATTTGGGTCCTGTTGAAGGGATTGAGAGGTCTTGCGAGCTGAATGACGCGGATCACGTGTCACACCCTGGTGAAATGTTATCCAGCCATGGCTTTGAATACTGCCCCGTCAAGGTTCAAAGAAATTGTTTTATTCCCCGACATCGACATCGACATCGACATCGACATCGACATCGACATCGACATCGACATCGACATCGACATCGACATCGACATCGACATCGACATCGACATCGACATCGACATCGACATCGACATCGATATTGACATCGACATCGACATCGACATCGATATTGACATCGACATCGATATTGACATCGACATCGATATTGACATCGACATCGATATTGACATCGACATCGATATTGACATCGACATCGATATTGACATCGACATCGACATCGACATTGACATCGACATCGACATCGACATCGACATCGATATTGACATTGATATCGACATCGATATTGACATTGACATCGATATTGACATCGACATCGATATTGACATCGACATCGATATTGACATGGACATCGATATTGACATGGACATCGATATTGACATGGACATCGATATTGACATCGACATCAACATCGATATTGACATGGACATCGATATTGACATGGACATCGATATTGACATCGACATCGATATTGACATCGACATCGATATTGACATCGACATCGATATTGACATCGACATCGATATTGACATCGACATCGACATCAACATTGACATCGACATCGATATTGACATCGATATTGACATCGATATTGACATCGACATCGACATCGACATCGATATTGACATCGATATTGACATCGACATCGATATTGACATCGACATCGATATTGACATCGACATCGATATTGACATCGATATTGACATCGATATTGACATCGACATCGATATTGACATCGACATTGACATCAACATCAACATCGATATTGACATGGACATCGATATTGACATGGACATCGATATTGACATCGACATCGATATTGACATGGACATCGATATTGACATCGACATCGATATTGACATCGACATCGATATTGACATCGACATCGATATTGACATCGACATCGACATCTACATTGACATCGACATCGATATTGACATCAACATTGACATCAACATTGACATCGACATCGATATTGACATCGATATTGACATCGACATCGATATTGACATCGACATCGACATTGATATTGACATCGATATTGACATCGACATTGACATCGATATTGACATTGATATTGACATCGATATTGAGATCGACATCGATATTGACATCGACATCAATATTGACATCGACATTGACATCGATATTGACATCGACATTGACATCGACATTGACATCGATATTGACATCGACATTGACATTGATATTGACATCGACATTGACATCGACATCGATATTGACATTGACATCGACATTGACATCGACATTGACATCGACATTGACATCGACATTGACATCGACATCGATATTGACATTGACATCGATATTGACATCGACATCGATATTGAAACCGACATCGATATTGACATCGACATCGATATTGACATTGACATCGACATTGACATCGATATTGACATCGATATTGACATCGACATTGATATTGACATCGACATTGATATTGACATCGATATTGACATCGATATTGACATCGATATTGACATCGACATTGACATCGATATTGACATCGACATTGACATTGATATTGACATCGACATTGACATCGATATTGACATCGACATCGATATTGACATCGACATCGATATTGACATCGACATCGATATTGACATCGACATCGATATTGACATCGACATCGACATCGACATCGACATCGATATTGACACCGACATCGATATTGACATCGACATCGATATTGACATCGACATCGAAATCGATATTGACATCGATATTGACACCGACATCGATATTGACATCGACATCGACATCGACATCGACATTGACATCGATATTGACATCGATATTGACATCGACATCAATATTGACATCGACATCAATATTGACATCGACATCAATACTGACATCGACATTGACATCGATATTGACATCGACATTGACATCGATATTGACATCGACATTGACATTGACATCGACATTGACATCGACATCGATATTGACATCGACATCGATATTGACATCGACATCGATATTGACATCGACATCGATATTGACATCGACATCGATATTGACATCGACATCGACATCTACATCGACATTGACATCGACATCCATATTGACATCGACATCGATATTGACATCGACATCGATATTGACATCGACATCGATATTGACATCGACATCGATATTGACATCGACATCGAAATCGATATTGACATCGATATTGACATCGGACATCGATATTGACATCGACATCGAAATCGATATTGACATCGATATTGACATCGACATCGATATTGACATCGACATCGACATCGATATTGACATCGACATCGATATCGACATCAATATTGACATTATTTTTATTTGAAGAACCCTTGTTCGTCAAATCCTTGTCCAAGTGGCACCATGTGTAGGCCTGACTTTTCGTGGGACACATTTACCTGTGATGGTATGTATACGCTAAAACATTATTCGTAGATGATTGAATTCTGTCGAACATATCCATTGATTACAGCATTGCATTGAATAAAATTACTTAGAAATCGTTTTCATTGCAAATTTGAATAAAATTGAATGAAAATAAAGTATTTTAAAAAACACGTAAAAACACGTTGTTACTTTAAAAATTGGTATTCGGCTGCGAATATTATATTATATAAATATAACTGATAAAGTACCGTACTTTGATTAAATTAGTATTATTTTTAGTAGGTATTTTGCGGTGCCGTGACAACTAACATGATGCAATAAGCATTTAGTAGTGATAGCCTGCGTTCCGACTTGCTATGACGTTAAATTTAATTTTAAAAAGTCTCATGTGTTACTCACGTGGCAGGCATGTGGACTAGAACAATAGATTCAGCCATGCTATAGCCTCGCATTCAAGTGCTTGAGAATACGCTTATGCGGGGGAAGGGGGGAGGTTTTATTAAAAATATATATATTGGCCACTTTAGAAACGCGCAAAAGACTGCCCGTCCTGCCCGCTATCGACTGTGAAGACTAAAGAAGGTTTGCAAGCTTAGACTAGAAACTCGTCCTGCTCATTCAGCCGCTAGCTTCGCAATCGTTGATCATTTAAAACATATTCGCCAGCAAACAAAGTTTAGATTATTAAGTTTGACCGCATCTGCGATCATTTTCTGCTCTTCTGGAAAAGCAATCCATTGCTGTAAACATTTTTGTCTTCGCATCGAATGTAAACGTACATCCTCCGAACTTCGCTTCTATTTAATCGGCCGCATACGCAATGAACTTGATGACAGCTCGTTGACAAGCAGCTCATTTTAAGCCCATGGGAATTTTGCGTTGTGTGGGCAACGCGTAATTCATTTCTCTGTGTGTTGTCCACAGTCCCTACTTTTCCTCTCCCTGAGTTTGGAAAAGAGGGGCTGGTGACAGTCTATGAAATTTGTATATGATTGAATAAAAGTAACCAGTTGTTACAAGCCTTCAAAAGTCTGAAAAATTAACAAAGAATGTATGGTTACAGGGGACGTGTCCGGCCAGTAACCATACATTCTTTGTGAATTTTCAACGCTTTTGAAAGCCAATAATTCTGGTTCTTTTCATCCAATCATTTTCAAATTTCACAGACTTACTATATTGAGGTGCTTTATCAGCTCTTTTGCTAATAATATTAAATTTCAAAACTCGCCCCAGTCTCTTGCTCGTCCCTAAAGTGGCCCATTAGGTTTTATTAAGTTATTTTTTCTCGAAAAGCTTTTGTTTTTAACTCGCTTATCAAAATTAATAATGCTTGCGCCGTAAGTAAGGCCGTCCTGACCCTTGTTCTCTCCTACTGGTGATTTTAGTTGATGGAGGCTGGGCCCCATGGACAACATGGACAACCTGTCAATCTCATCCCGCGTCTTGTCCCAGGACGCGTAACAGAACCTGCTCCAATCCACCGCCACTGAATAGAGGTGCCTACTGTATCGGTCTAGGTCTGGAGAGTGAAACATGCGTTGGCAATGTTAACGCAAGTCAAAGAGGTAAACAGAAACTCATTTATATTATTCCTGCATGTTGGTAGCATATAGAGAAATAAAAGTCTTGGCATAGCATAGAAGTAGAATAATTACGATGTCGACTTGGTCCTTATTCTATATACCAAGTACTTCAACCAGTTAGATTTCGTTAATGACGGTTGACTTTCTCGAGTTCAGTTACTTCAAAGTATAATGAGGAGATAAAAAGACATTCAAGAGAGATATAATATCTTTTGACTCGTAGGCTATTTGGGCTGCGGGCCTAATCGTTAAATAGTAGTTTACTAATGATTGATTTTTTTTAATAAGAATGTGAAATACCACTTGGGATGGAAGACGGAAACATCACTGACTCCCAGATTACGGCCTCATCGACATACCCATCAAGTATCACGCTCGACCCTTGGCAAGCACGCTTAAAAAACCCAGGGATAGCCGGCGTTACGTATGGTTCATGGGCTGCAAGAATAAGATCTGTAGGACAGCATTTACAGGTTGATCTTAGGTGCCCAAAGATGATTACTAGGATTGCCACACAGGGAAGATCGCTCGGTGCTGATCAATATGTTACGAAATATTCCGTGTCCTACAGCAACGATGCAACCAGCTGGATACAATACCTCCAAGATGGCGCTATTAAGGTTATTTTTTGAAATACTCTTCATAATTGATTCTACTAATAATTTGTTTGCTTACTGATTAAAAAATAACAGATTAGAATAATAGGAAACGAAAGAAAATGAGTGAAGACGAAGCGAAGCCGGTATAGACACGAGAGAAGTAGAAGAAAAGAGTAAGCATGCTGCAAACAGCCCCAGTAAAAATGTTATACTAAACTGTCGTTTTATTTGTCTTCAGGTATTCCCTGCAAACAACGATAAACAAACAATAGTCAAAAACAGTCTCCCTCAACCACTTATTGCTCGATACATCCGTATCATCGTAGAAGAATTTCACTCATGGCCTACGATGAGAATGGAACTATATGGGTGTTCATTTTGAATTCGGTAATCTCTGTCCCTGTCCCTATCCCCGTTCCCGTCGCAAACCCAATGTATCTATTATAAGTAATACCGTAACCAGGATCTTTAACAGATTGCAATAGAGAGCCATTGCAGCTAGTATAAGATTTTTACTGGGTCCATGCGACTCATTTATGGTCCTTGTGATTTGTTATGTGTGGGACCGAGCTTCACGAATGGTGAGGAGGGATATGTAGACTATTCTTCCCTCATGATTATATTCTTGAGGGACGAGTAGTCTAATCGTCCCTCATCTTTAATGCTTATTAATGATATTTATATAGCGCTCTTTTCCATATGGATATGTTCAAAGGCGCTTTACGATGATTTGTGAATGAGGGATAGTATGAGGTGTAGGCACTGAGGGTGGTCACAGCCAGGGTGTCTTTACGTCCTCAGTGGTTCTTTTACGTCCCTCCGATATTCGTTAGTAATGATGAAGTGTGGAGAGACGGGACCGCCATTTAAAGTGGTCATCCAAGCCACTCGAAAGTCTAACCATTTGCAGATTTAGATTTTTAATTTCATGAGCGGGATATTTAGACAAAGCGTCCCCCTGGAAATAACGGATCCCGAGGTAATCATGGTATGATTATTTGTCTAACGTCATACCTAATGTGGTTTACACAACACGGAAAATCCTAAGAGAAGGTTATCTTATAATGTTGACGCACTCAGGCATCTTATGCTTTACTTGTATGAAATAGCTACCTCCAATATGAAGCACTGCTCGAAAGGGCTAAGCTTGGTATGTCTCCTTCAATGTCTTCAATCCTCAAATTTTATCAATAACCTAAAAAACAGCGTCTGCTCAAAATAGGGCACGGTGGTTAGCTCGCACATCGAACTGAAATTTAGCGTTTTGATTTTTTTCGGATGGAGGAAAACCGGAGAAGGCGGAGAAAAATGTCTAGTGCATGCAAAATCCTATATCACCTCATGAATGTGCAGAAATACTTATCACGTTTAAACTCCACGATATACAGTTCCAGCCCCGTGCATGTGTTTTCAGACGTTTAGAGAAATTATAGATGAATGACAGTGGCTGTAAAGCGGCTTTTATCATCTTTATTTTATTGATGCATTTGTTAGCATCCTCTCTGGCGGGTGTTACTGTACCTCTGAGTATACCATACAACTGAATTTAATTTATTATGTTATTATATTCATTCAAGAGCTTCGATTGCGTGCTTGTCAAAAAGTCGCTGGTTGTTCCTTAGTACAAATTCTCGGAATGTACATTGATTTTATGTATGCATACAAATGTATTCTTTATTTTCCAACTTTATAATACACTGCAAAATTACTTGATTCTGATTGGTCAAGATAAGTGCAAATTAACGTTAACAACAGATTTCACAGTTACAAACAATTGTTTCAAGTCGAGGCATTTGGGTGAACACAATGAAATATATGGAAACTAACCCTAATACAACTGTTTTGACACTATTGGCAGAGCACGCGTATTTCCGAGTATAAGTACACCTATTGGCCTTGTTTTTATCTTACTTGCAAGCCTAAAAAATAAATAAATTTTGATTAAATATCATAGCATGTTGCAAGAGTATAGCGCGATTAAACTTCAGATTTGTTGCATGCAACGTTGCGTGCAACAAGTTTGGGGTAGACACACGCTGCAATAGTCCTGTTGCGTGCAATGTTACATGCAATGTTGCACCGTGTGTCAGTACGTTTAGTTTACTAGTTGCGAATAAACAATCCAAATAACACTGTTAATTTTAGTGACTCTTTTTGCTTCCCTTGTTGTAACTGTGACATGGACGGTGGTTTTAGTAGGCGGAACTTACGTTTCTTCCGATAACGCGGGAGATTTAAATGCTACTGATTAGTATGCAATTTGTTAGATACTTCTAAAAAAGTCGGGTTTCCTACCAAAAATATTTATCGAAAACTCTATGAAATTTTGCAGAAGTAAACTTAAGATGTCTGGGAACATTTCCCCCATGATAACTTTATTAAATTATTAAACGGTCGTGTAAAAATATGAGGTAAATTTCAAATGATGAGCAAGCTTTCTCCATACTTGTAATATCGTGATTATAGGTTAACTTCAAATACAGTTTCCTACCAAGAATATTACGCTGATATTGATTAGCTGTTATGATCTTGAAAGTTTAACCCTAGTTTTAGGAAAACCAATGGCAACGTTTTACTGTAGATATATCTTGATACGAAAAATAAGCATTTTCGATGACTACTACAGCTATCTTGCTATCTTGGCCTATTTTCCCCGTAAATGAGTGAGAGCAGTCAAGTAGAATATTTGAATTTGGCGCTCTTGAGCTTATGAATATTACGGATGTGACGCCTCATTCTGGGCGATGCGTAGAAATCTCCTTCGTAATCGTAGTCACTGTCAGATTTCAAGAACTGGATTTGTTTGTGAGGATAGACAATTATTTTGCACTTATGACACTGTTGTCCAGTATTGTCATAACTGTTTGCACTTTTCCATTTACTACGGCAATGGGGACAGCAAAACTCACCTAACACTTGATCTGTTCCTTGGTAAGGCGTCTAAAATTATATGCAAATGAGATCAAGACAGGCAATTAGGATGGGTATAACTATTAGAAAGGAAAAGAAAAGAAAAAGAAAAGAAGAGAAAGAGAAAGAGAAAGAGAAAGAGAAAGAGAAAGAGAAAGAGAAAGAGAAAGAGAAAGAGAAAGAGAAAGAAGAAAAGAGAAAGAGAAAGAGAAAAGAAAGAGACAGAGAAAGAACAGAAAGAGAAAAGAAATAAATAATCAAGCGCGAGAGAGACCTCCCTCTCCCTCTCCTCTCCCTGCCGCATCCTTCTCCCTCGCTTCTCCGCCCTCCGTCTCCTTCCCGCTTCTCCTTCTCTCCCTGCCCTTCTCCTTCTCCTCCTTCTCCTTCTCCTTACTCCTTCTCCTTTTTCCTTTTCCTGTTGTCTTTTTCTTTTTTTCTTCTTAGGAGAAGGAGAAGAGAAATAGAATGGTGTTTGCCCGACATCGAGTTAAAATCCATAAAATTTATAGATCGAAGAAATTTCCTGTGGCAAATCAAGACAATTCGCAACTAACTTCGATAATTCCATTGTTAACTTTCTAAGAACGGCATTTGCCTTAAACGTTTTTTGATATAACCGATTTCTATTTTAAAAGCATTTTTGCTTAGTTGCACATTTTGGACACAGTCGAAATCTCCTAGTGTAAACTGAACGTCGTTGAATTTTATTCAGTTTTCCTAATGAAGATAACTCAAATTTTAAAGCCTTTTACCATATTTGTGATTACTCACTTTCTTAGCAATGTACCGTTTGTAATTATTTTCAAAACATAAATCTACAGGAAAGTTTGAATTTTTTTTAATATTTATCTTCGCTTAGTTGCATTTTCAACCGAGAACATTTCAATAGGCCCTTTGCAGCTAGTGGTCACGTGCTTGGATACCGCTTAGCAACACAAAACTGGAGAGCAAGCCTTCCAGTAAACAAAAGTTGTAATAGGTCAAGCACGCGTGGTTTTATACGATAGTTTCATCGTTCAAAACGCTTAATCCTTTTGCCCTATCTACAAACACAGTAAGATAATCTTAAATTCTCTCCTTTGGACTCGATTTTTGGTTCGAAGTAACGATATTCTTCGCGTTATCGCGAAAAAATTGTCACCGCCGGCCCGCTCGACGGCTGAAAAACATGGCGACTTCGCAAGGTATGTACTTCAAAACTCTCCTTTTTTTTGGTTTCTTTTCAATTATTGGACTTCTAAAATCTCTAAAATAACAGTTTAGATTGTGAATGGTGATCGATTGTAATTGGACGGCATTTTAATGGACGATTTGTTTATTTTTTGTGAGAGTGATTCCACGTCTAAAGTCAAGACTAACCCATGTTTACATATATTCGCTGTAGATGTTAGAACTCCCGACGAGCCATCACATACCAAGAAAAATTCTTCGTACTGATATTTTTATATTTATTTTTGTTTTAGATGAAGTAGAAACTCAAGACATCTCTATCTTTCCTTCCCTCACCTTCGATGATGTAGGGAGCTACGCTATAGAGAAGTCTGGCTGCACAAGCACTTCGAAAGCGTACAAATTTATGGCGGAACCAGGCTATTTACATGACGTTAAAGGTACTTGATAGCCAAAATGCTTTTTCTATTTCATTATGATATGAATGGCAGACAATTCACACTAATTTTTCCAATTTTTTAGTGATATATACCGACCAGTGCGTGAGAGTTAAATGCAAGTGTTACCGCTCAATGAGGAAGTCTGAACCACCGCACATTTTAGAGGTGTCAGTCCAGAACAACAATTTGACATTGCTGTCTGGGCTGTGCTCATGTGTAGCCGGGGCAGGTGGATACTGCCATCATGTGATCGGGCTTCTTTACTATTTAGCCCTTCTTAAGCAACTGGGACATCGGACATTGCCTGATGAGCTAACATGTACCAGCATGAAGCAGCGTTGGAGCATACCTAGAGGATCCAAAATCGCACAAAAAGAAATACAAGACGTGCTAGTGAAAAAACCCCAACTTGGCGCTTCGTACAGTAGATATATCAAGAGTAATTTGTATTCCCCATCTACCCAGTATCCTACCCTCACAAAAGAGCACTTTAATGGCTTCCAACCACCTCATCCTCTCTTTACAACCATTCTGCCCAATCAAGATCAACTTGGCAATATCCCATTTGTACAGAGCAAGTTTGGAAATGTCCCAAAAGGCTGTGTCCTGTCATATCAACAAAAGATGTCAACTGACTACATCATAAATGATTTTACTTGCACTTCTTTCCCAGAGCTTCCCCTCTCAAGTGCAGAGGACAGATTTAATAACAATGTGTCAATCTGTCTTGACAGTCGTCAACAATCTATATTTGGAACATTGTCTGTGACAACAGAGTCATCACTGAGAGTGCAGCAGCAAACAGTCACTCAAAGTCAGAGTGATGTATGGCACCTGCTCAGAAAAAAAAAGGGTAACAGCAAGCAAATTTGGCATTGTCGCTCGCCGGGTGTCACATTTTGACACCCTTGTCAATCAGCTAAACCCCACCAGATTTGTACAAACTGCAGCAATGAGAAGAGGCATTGAACTTGAACCACATGCTGCCATGGTCTATGCTAGCAATGCAAAGGGTGGAAGAGTAAACCTCTTCCCATCTGGGCTGATTGTCCACCCAAAGTGCCCATGGCTAGGTTGTAGCCCAGACAGGAAAGTTTATGACCTTGATGCCGTAAATAATGGTCAGAATCCCTTTGGCTTGTTAGAAATAAAGGTCGTTAAAGAGGGGGAAACATCATTTGACAATGTGAGGTATCTCACCAAGGACCAGAACACTAACCAGTACAAACTGAAAACAACAGACATTTATTATTACCAGATCCAGTGCCAGCTTGGACTCACAGGATTAGAATGGTGTGATTTTTTCAGTTACATTGACGAAAATTTGTTTGTTTGCTCTAGAATTAATTTTGATTCAGTGTTTTTCCAGCAAGCAAAGGACAAAGTTGATAGTTTTTTCTTCAATTACTATTTACATTAATACACTAAGATTTTTGTTGTTGTTCTCAAACCATGGCCAGATTTCTTATGATAACAAATATTATATTATTTTTATTAATGACAAATCAATTCATAATCTTAATTTATTTTTTATTATATTTATATCATATTAGTATTATATTTATTTGTGCTATTTAGATTTTGTGTTTGTTCATTAGTTTTTTTTTTTGAGTTTTCATTTACAAACAAATTGAAATAGTTACAAAAAGCAATCCAAGACACATGATAAACCAACCTGCATTAAAGATTATCTAATGGGTTATGTAAGCCACATTAATCATACATTCACCAACTTCTTACAGACACTATGCCTCATTATTACCATTGGATAAAATAAGTGGGCCTTGAAAATTTGTAAGGAGGCAGGCTACAGTATATAACTGATTGACTGAACCTAAAGTGGACAATGGCACATCTGAATCAAAAAAGTGGTACTCTTTGACTCTTCTTATTGCCCTCTCGACATGAATTCTAAGACTTGCTAGTGTCTTTGTTTTTTGAACATCTGCGGCAGAGAATTGTTCCTGACTTTCAAGAAACGGAGGAATATTTAACTCTACCCGCTTCTCCCTAAGTAAATCTTCAATGTCAAACCCTTTGTCTGCCATGACTGAATCACCAGGTTCTAACAAATCTAGAATGCCGCTGCACCTTGTGATTTCCTTATCACTAATCCCCCCTGTGTAAAGGCTAGAAACGAAGCTAATAGCTCCATTAGGGGTAATGCCTATCAAACCCTTGAGTGTAGTATTACTCTTATAACTAGAATAAAGCTGCGACTGAAGTAGTAGGGAGGTAGGTGTTTGAACAAAAATCTCTGTACAATCTAAAATGACACGTGTGCTTGCATAAAGCTTTTTAAAACCTTCTGGCATAAACCTATCAACATCTTGCCTTGAAGGCCAGATCACTTGACTACCAAGAAGAAAATACAAAAAATTAGTCCATGTGATCAATTTCCTGCAAACTGACGATTTATGTATTCGGAACCTATGAGCTAAATCCTGTCCGAATAGACCTAGTTTGAGGCGTACACAAAACATAAACAATTCATCCACAAGAAGCATATTTCTTGAGTCTGGTCTACTTTCTCTTTCTCCAGAGGCATAACAATATGTCATTTGTGCAGCACATGGCTGCAAAAACTTAAAAAAGAACTGAATATGTAAATAGGATGGGAAACCTGTATAAAATCTTATGATCTCATTGTCTGTGCCAAATCTCTCAAGCCCAAATTTATTAAGTGCTAATTGTTCTGCAGCTTGCCTCTTAATGTCCTCAATTTCTTTTGCAGCTTCAACTTTAACCCTTTTTATTTCAGTGAGGGCAGCTGCAGTTTCATTTCTACTTTGTTCAAGTTGCTTTTGTGCATCTTGGAACTGTGCTCTGAGTGACTGGACTTGTGCTTGTAGGTCATCCATGCTGAAGGTTGTAGAAGTGCTGGGACTATTATCTTCATTGTCATCACTTTCATCTGTCTGAGTGTCTCTGTAAAAAGGTTTTGAAATTATGATGACACTCAGTTCACACTCAGTTCACACTAAATAAAAAATTATAAAAGACTAAATTATTAAAATTATAAAATTATTTTGGTTTAAACCAAAATAAACATCAAGTACAATTCCATCAGTCAAGTCTAAATGAAATGTATTGAAGTAGAAATATGTGATATTCATTACCTAAACCTATCTACTTGTCGAATTATCTTTCTTCTTGCTTTGGATTTGGTTGACCAGTCAAAGATTGATGGTACAGCTTCTCTTTTTAGCAACTGACGTCCAGAATCAGTGGGAGGATTGTAATCTTCCTCAGTGAAGTGTTTTGAGCACACTCTGGTACTTTTGTTAACCTATTATAAATCAAATGTCCTTTTAATAACAATGTAACTGTATTCAACTATTTTTATCTTCATTACAGTTTTTTAAAGATCCACAGGCAATTCGTATTGTGCATTGATATTGTTAGATTCCTATATACCTTGAAGTGTGGGCCCACATCTCTTCGTATCTTCACCAGCCATTCCTTTTTCAATTGCTCATCCCTTGCACGGCCTGGTAAGCGGTGAAACTTTAAATCAGGATGATATCGAGAATCTCCGTTACACAAGGGAACACAACAATGGTACGAAGAATTTTTCTTGGTATGTGATGGCTCGTCGGGAGTTCTAACATCTACAGCGAATATATGTAAACATGGGTTAGTCTTGACTTTAGACGTGGAATCACTCTCACAAAAAATAAACAAATCGTCCATTAAAATGCCGTCCAATTACAATCGATCACCATTCACAATCTAAACTGTTATTTTAGAGATTTTAGAAGTCCAATAATTGAAAAGAAACCAAAAAAAAGGAGAGTTTTGAAGTACATACCTTGCGAAGTCGCCATGTTTTTCAGCCGTCGAGCGGGCCGGCGGTGACAATTTTTTCGCGATAACGCGAAGAATATCGTTACTTCGAACCAAAAATCGAGTCCAAAGGAGAGAATTTAAGATTATCTTACTGTGTTTGTAGATAGGGCAAAAGGATTAAGCGTTTTGAACGATGAAACTATCGTATAAAACCACGCGTGCTTGACCTATTACAACTTTTGTTTACTGGAAGGCTTGCTCTCCAGTTTTGTGTTGCTAAGCGGTATCCAAGCACGTGACCACTAGCTGCAAAGGGCCTATTCTGCATATGTCAAACTGTGTTTTCTACTGAATTGTTAGAATTTTAGGTGATGAAGTTTAAGAAAATTTGTAAAAGTTATGGAAATATCCTCACCTTTTTCTTTGTCTGTTTATCGCTTGAAGACATATTTCCCGCGTCTCTTAGAGTTTTCTATAATAACAAATTCCCATTAGATTTGGGGTCAGACTAGAATTAACGACAGGAGCAAATGATTCCAAGAAGCAAGATCATAAACCATGACCATGAATAGCGAGACGTTATTGGCTTGAACATCCAGGCGTAAAGCAGTAAAATAACAAAGTGAAAATATATATAACCTCGGTTTGAGATATTTTTCCAAAGGTCGCGAGCTGGTCATTCCTTCAAAATGCTTTCTGTTCCACTGTTTTATGATCTCAATGAACTACATGGCTTCTTTCGTAGCGATTTTTACCCATGCACGTTTATTTTATTCTTATTCAGGTTAAGCTAGTTTGATACGTTGACAAGTTCTATCGAGTCTTTTATTTCAGCATTTCAGTTACAGTATTAAACCAGGCAAAGTAAAAAACAATAAAATCACAGGAACCCTAACTTCGGCTAAAAGTGTTCTACAAAATCAAAAAACAAAAAAAATCTGGAAGAAAATCAGCTTTTTATTTATTTGATCGGCCATTAAAAGTTATGCAGGTGCTTCTAATGACAGTCCTATATATATTTTTTCTTCAGAGGACTGCATTAACGACAGGAATGCCCAAGTCGGATACATTTTTCGCACAGATGCTGCAGGTGAGGCTTAGATTCATCAATAAAGTCTTCGTCATCAGAATCTTTTCTCTCTAACGGTCTCTGCTTGTAAGGATAGACCATAATATCACATGTCTTGCATTTCTGACCAGCGTTAGCCCAGCTGTTACCACTTTGCCACATACGATTACACGATGGACAGCGGAACTCTCCAAAAACTCGTCTTTTCCCTTGGTAAGGGGTCTGAAGTTAAGGATATGATAAGAAAATATAGTTAGAGAAAGACCAAGAAATCCATAAATTACCAATAAATTCTATGACCCGGAAACCAAGTTGCAAAATCAATGAATAGATCGGACTACTTTTTGCCATACTCTTAGCCTTTAAATTAGCTACTATCATCTAAGTATAATTGGTAAATCTTCACTCGATTTCTTAGAGTTTATCATTATTCGTATTTCGTTGTTATTATAATTTTACCCCTTGCATGATAGCTTAGGAACTTAGATAATTGTCATGGATAAAGTTACGTAAATAAATGAATAAATAAAATAAATAAATATGTGCCAATGTTCAGTCTATTTCAAAAGAGAGGCTAAGCCCACGCATTCTGAGAAATCATCGTATTTTTAGTCTCCATCGCAGACGTTTTTTAATGTCAGTCACGCAACGTTTCTTGCATGAAAGACACTAAGAACCGCTGCATCCTGGGAGGCTAGATATTTTTTAAGATAAAGAGTAATAAATTTATTACATCCAAGCTTTATTCGTTTTCTGTAAAAATACTATATGTCTAGTATTACTCAGTTAATCGCTCAACATACGAGTCATTGACATAAGCATAGCGATAGACGTGACGTGAACAGCAAACGAGACTAAAATATTAGCCAAAAACCTGTGTACCATTTCTCTACTCATTTTTAAATGCGCTTGGAATGTCAGTTAAAATATCACTTGTTCCTTTATTAACATAAGCTATAGTATCACCTGTAAATAGCGCATTAAACAGCGATAGACGGGCGAAAACACTCCGCAGAAACCATATACTGGACAGGTATATTGATATCTTACAAGCCGGAAACAAAGTTAATACTCTCTTGTATTTTAGTATTCCAGGAACTCTTAGCAGCCATAAAACAGACTGAGGAAAGGTCTAGTTTTTCTAATTGTTTCTAGGGTGTAATCTTGAAGAAAAATATTTCAAAAACTTACCTTTTTGTCTGACATCTTTGCTCTGTGAAAATGCTGTTGTAAGATGACGCAGCCAAAATATTTCTCAGAATTTGCTACGGCAACTTTCTTTTCATTGGCTGATGTCATAGAGTAGAGTTGTCCTCATTGTAGCTTGTCACAACATTTCCAAGAAATCCGACGGAAATACGTACTAGACGTTTCTCTGCAATAACATTGGACCCTCTGTTTAAATTTTCCAGCTTAGTGAAAATATTTACCTCATTTACATGTGCAATCTCGCAAAATCGAAAGCCTTTTTATGGCTAGTGTTTTATTTTATTCATTTTAAAAAAAAAAAATTGTATTATTATATAATTATCCATAAAATACCTATATTTCTCCTTTTCGAAAAACTGATATTTTCACATGTGAAAATAACATGTTATTTTCACATGTGAAAATATCGTTACCATGTCTATTTAAGCTATTAGTTAGTTTGTTATGATAATAAAAAGCTTATTAAGTTGATTTTATGGATAATTATATAATAAACAGAATATTACATGGGCGCTTGTAGATACGAAATTTATCCGCGCGCCCATGTAATATCCTCTATTTATTCAAAGAGTAGTAGAGTAGTCCTCATTGTATCTTGTCACAACATTTCCAAGAAATCCGACGGAAATACGTACTAGATCGACGTTTCTCTGAAATAATATTCGACCCTCTATGATTAAATATTCCTTAGTGAAAATATTTACCTTAGTTTACAAGTGCAAACTCGCAAAATCGAAAGCATTATGCAATTGAGGAAATGTAAGAGAAAGCTAGGGATAGAACAGAAAAGAAATAGTTTATTTTCGTTACAATTTGCAATACTTGAGCACACCTAAAAGAGCTAAACGAAAACGACGAAACGCAATAAAAATCGAAAACGGTGCAAATCTTTTTTTTTTTTTTTTTTTTTTTTTTCTTCTTGTTACAGTATCTTAGACTCAATTTACACACCCGCAAATACGCTAGTGACGGTAGTTCCGAAACAAGTGTACGTTCTTCCGGACTAGTGGGGTTGAATTCTATTGTCAAATAGCGTTTGGTACCGAAATTATCGTCCGGTTTCCGGAATAGAGAGGTTCCGGTTTACTGAGGTTTATTTTACAAAAGATATATGGGAAAAATTTCCGGACCAAAACTTTTGTCCGGTTTAGAGAGAATTCCGGTATACTGAGGGTCCGGTATAGAGGGGTTTCACTGTATCTTATTTATGGAATTTTGTTCTCTGAATATACATTAGGAACAGTGTATCAATGTAACTACCTAATTGCAGAGCTGTGGCCGCAATATCTGGTGAAATTAGGAGTACGCTTTGGCTACGTACGAGTGAGATACTGTCGGCGAATTCGAACGGACGACTCCGCTACCGCTATGGACGTCTGGTACAAGATGTCAAAGTACCAAAGAGCGAAAGTGCGAAGACTGCAGAATCGATTTAACAAACTGAACAAGCAAAGGAGCGAGCAATGATATCTTACTAACCTTTAAAATTCAACTCAAAATCGATCTATCTACTCTAGCATGCCTTTCAATGAGTATCATCACTATGGTTTCTAATCAATAACATCTCGACAAGAATATCCTAGTTGCATACACTTCTCGCAGAGATGCTGCAGGTGAGGTTTAGACTCGTCAATGAAATTTTCGTCATCAGATACAGAATCCGAATGAGAATCAGATTCAGAATCTCTTCTATGTAAGCGTCTCTGCTTGTAAGGATAGACCATAATATCACACATCTTGCATTTCTGACCAGCGTTAGCCCAGCTGTTACCACTTTGCCACAAACGATTACACGATGAACAGCGGAACTCTCCAAAAACTCGTCTTTTCCCTTGGTATGGGGTCTGAAGTAATGGATATGAAAAAGACAGTTAGATAGGGACCCGATAATCAAGTAATTATAATATTTAGGGGTTTTTAAACCATTGTATTTCGCTGTTGAACTTTTGTCTCTTGTGTCAGGATTGTTTAATTATTTTCTGTGAACGGCACGTGGTTTGAAATAATAAAATAACATCACGCCCAACACTCAAACAAGTTTAGCCTAGGAATAAATGGGCCCGAATGGAATTTATGCAAAGTTAAAAATAGTCGTAGCGGCACAGCGGTTTTTCCTAAGTCGGGGGGGAAGGGGGGGGGGGGGGTGGGGGAGGAACTGGCGAGACAGCAGGAGTCACTGGCAGCTTTGGTAGTCAGTTCTGAAAGTTGTTTTGGCATCGTTTTGGCAGGCAAAACGAAGAAACATTTTTGTCCCATACTACTTTTCGGTAGGTCTTCAGGTGAGTTTTCCACTGAGTGGTCAGTGTGCACGTGACAGTACAAGGCGGCGAGCTTTCTGCCCAGTTGCCATGGTTAACTCCATAGAATGGCGTGGTCATATACAACAGGTTTTCGCCTGGTACCTAAACCCAAACTTATCTAGACGATGAGTTTTAATAGACCTCCTCGGCTCGGGCGTAATGTTTTCCCATTTCAGACCACTAGACATTCGCTAGAGTATCATTTCTTAGTTTAACGGTTGAGTTCGATTGCACACGAGAAGACATATGAATATGCATACAACTGAACTCAAGCAAAGCTTTAAGAATCTTAATCTCAAGGGAATGAAACGTGGTTCGAAAATATTACGCCCGAGCCGAGAAGGTCTATTAGTAGCCTTGTGTTCGTATACACCAAGGCTAAGGAATTATTTACATTTGCAGATGTTACTGATGACGATTTTTTGCATTATTTTGGCGTCTGACCTAAACGTGTATGATCCATGATGTTAATTTGCAAGATCTTTTTTTTTTTTTACTTTTTGTTAAGTACCCTTCAGGTAATATTTCAAAGCCGACAATGAGGACTGGACGGGATTTCAAGTCAAAGCAATTAATTCCAGTCCGAGGCGCAGCCGAACTAATTGCGCGGACTTGAAATCCCGTCCAGTCCGATATTTGAGGCTTTGAAATGACTTCTCATCTCATTAATTATTCGACTTGGAGTAACTGGAACAAAATTAATTCAGTCCTAGGACTGAATTAATTTTGTTCCAGTTACTCCAGACTGAATACATTCCTTTCACAGCACTTTACCATGTTTCAAGTAACATCATGTGACCCAAAAATAGCCCATTGATTGGCTGGTTTACTCAATATGAATTATTAATGAGTATGAGAAGCACAATTCAATGAACTGAACATGCATACATACCAGTGGGGCTTCATCTTCGGTGTCGCTCTGATCCTCATTATCAGATTCCGATTCACTTGAGCTTCCGTCGTACATGTGAGGATCAAATAAAGGACTTTGATTGTAAGGGTAAACAATTTCCTGGCATTGGAGACACTCTTGTCCAGTATTGGCATAGCTGTTTGCACTTTTCCATTCACGACCGCATCGAGGGCAGCAAAATTCTCCGAACACTGGACCTTCTCCTTGGTAAGGCGTCTAGAAATGAATCCATATATATATACTAGGGATTTTTCTTGGTATCTTTTATTTATTTTTGACGTCAAATCCTCGCACGAGTGGTTCGCTTGCCGTCAAATTTTATTGGAAAGCTATGCAATTTTAGTCTTTTTTCTTGAAATGGGATTGAAAAACAAAAATACTAAGCGTCAAATATCGCTTTTATCTTGTTAGTAATGACGACAATGATCAAAGTGTAAAAACAAACCAAAAAAATGGCGATCTTCTTTCGCACTGCCGTATCCAGAGTTTTGACCACTTTTTTGTCCATTTTCTAAATGAAATTTCAGTTAAAATATTCCTTGTATGAAGTGTTTTGAACGAAAATGAAGGACCATTTTTGCAGTGTAATTAAGTCTAACTACACAAGTGTTTTAAACCTATATTTTTTGCAAAATACTATGAACTGTAGAAGAACAAATTGGCCTTCTTTGAAACCAGCTCAATCCTTTTTCAGCCTGATTGCACCAACGGAAATACATCACGATAAAACCTCCTATAGATCTGAAATTTTACTTCAAGATAATCTTATCAATCAAAATTGACATGTGGCCAAAGCTAAATTGTAGGTCTAGCCTACCTACCATTAAGGTCCCATGTTTAAAGCATTCCTCTACCAAATCTTCTTGCTCGGATTCAGATTCTGATTCACCATCAAATAACGAGTTTTGATTGTAAGGGTATACAATTTCCTGGCATTGCAGACACTCTTGTCCAGTATTGGCATAACTGTTTGCACTTTTCCATTCACGACCGCATTGAGGGCAGCAAAATTCTCCGAACAATGGACCTTCTCCTTGGTAAGGCGTCTAGAAATGAATACATATATATATATATATATATATACTAGGGATTTTTCTTGGTATCTTTTATTTATTTATTTATCTATATTTATTTATTTATTGACGTCAAATCCTCGCACGAGTGGTTCGCTTGCTGTCAAATTTTATTGGAAAGCTATGCAATTTTAGTCTTTTTTCTTGAAATGGGATTGAAAAACAAAAATACTAAGCGTCAAATATCGCTTTTATCTTGTTAGTAATGACGACAATGATCAAAGTGTAAAAACAAACCAAAAAAATGGCGATCTTCTTTCGCACTGCCGTATCCAGAGTTTTGACCACTTTTTTGTCCATTTTCTAAATGAAATTTCAGTTAAAATATTCCCTGTATGAAGTGTTTTGAACGAAAATGAAGGACCATTTTTGCAGTGTAATTAAGTCTAACTACACAAGTGTTTTAAACCTATATTTTTTGCAAAATACTATGAACTGTAGAAGAGCAAATTGGCCTTCTTTGAAACCAGCTCAATCCTTTTTCAGCCTGATTGCACCAACGGAAATACATCACGATAAAACCTCCTATAGATCTGAAATTTTACTTCAAGATAATCTTATCAATCAAAATTGACATGTGGCCAAAGCTAAATTGTAGGTCTAGCCTACCTACCATTAAGGTCCCATGTTTAAAGCATTCCTCTACCAAATCTTCTTGCTCGGATTCAGATTCTGATTCACCATCAAATAACGGGTTTTGATTGTAAGGGTAAACAATTTCCTGGCATTGGAGACACTCTTGTCCAGTATTGGCATAACTGTTTGCACTTTTCCATTCACGACCGCATCGAGAGCAGCAAAACTCTCCGAACACTGGCCCTTCTCCTTGGTAAGGCGTCTAATTAAATATTTTAATATTAAAAATCAATAAACTAATAAATGCTAATGATATCCACCCAATTCGGCGCGCTGTTATATTCCCGCCTCAAAATATACACACAAGAATATACACGAATTAGAATAAAATGCGATTTCTTTTGATTTCTGCAACTATTTTCATTGCTGTCTTCATTGCAACCTTCCGACCCTTCTGCTTTCGCCATTTTCTGTTTCATTTTTAATGCATAACAATATTTTAACATCCTCAGGCTCAAAAATTAATGGCCCCAGAACGCGTTTCAAAAAAATTGTAGCTCTCCCCTAAACGGCAATCAAAAAATAATGCCCCTCTCCTCAAAAATAGTGCAACTCCCCCGTTAGATAATGACAGGTTCCTAATCATAATATCCCGCGCTTTCCGTTTGTTGCGTGACGAAGGTGACGGCGAGAAGGCACAAAGATATCAGTAAAATCTGCTAACTCACTCCTGTTTAGTCGAATAATTTGTTATTTAAAGTTCAAAACTACGTTTTTATAAAAGGAAATTTACAGAAGGAATTCTCATTTAGCCTATTCGTCGCTTGAAAGCTCAGAAAGGCCATTTGCAATACATTTAAACCTTCAAGAATATATACGCGCGAACCTCGCATCGTGCCGGACAGTCAAAGTGACAGCCGAGAAGTGACAGCGCAGCACGTTTGATATTTTCAATGCAATTTTAGTCACTATTTTTTTTAAATAAAGATTTCATAGTGGGTATGCATTTTTTCAGTCTACACTTTTTTAAATCTTGTTTTCTGGTCTGCAATCAGTACCTCAGTGCAGGTATGGCATGTCAGCATTCCTTTACTGGGAGACATTTAGAAATCTTCCACGGAATATAAGCTTAGTTCAATCTAGCTACTGAGCAGTCGTATACCATGCAGAGCCCTTATATTTTCTCAAAAACTCAGCATTTCTCTAGCCTTCACGGTTAACTTGCGGCAGATAATAAAATTAATAAGACAAAACAGGGAGTATTTTTCCACTCACTGCACAAATAATCCAACTTGATACAAAGAGAAGTTCAAGCAGGGGCTTGCCATGCCAGCTACATTTTGTGCCTTATCATTGCATTAATATTGCAGCAGTATACGTGTATGGATATTACATGTCGCAGTGACTTTGAACGCTTATAAAAAGAAAGATATCAGCGATAACTTTACCTTTCCCCAGCTTGACATCTTTGTTCCTTCGATGGCGGGCGGAAACACTAGTGTGTTAACCCACAGGGAGCCCGATATTGAATCTTTTGAAATAGCCAGACACAAAAAGAATTTTTAAGTCGCCTCCTATATAACCTTAATGCTGTCCTTCACAAAATTGAGAAATTGTGCAATAGTCAAAATATCCCACAGGAATCCTGGCCCTTCATATAGACCTTTGAGGTCATTTACTCTGACGGACAGACTATTAGATTTTTGAGGGGGGGCGGGGGGGGGGGGGGGGGGGGGGATGGGGTTGTACCACGAGCAGAAACTTGAAGTGTCATATGTCCCCACTTTATCCATAACACATAACATAAAATTTAGGGTCACAAAATATTTATTAAAACTTCTTTTTATTTCTGTTATTATAAGTTATATAAAACAGTGAATATAGGATTGTTGCTATGTTTGATGACCAAACATGAATAACATTAACACAAGAAACCAATGTCCTTCAACAATTTATAGTGGACCTGGGATTTTCCAAATTGGGAGAATTAAGTTATACTTCATATATTGCTTGGACAAAGAGTAGTGCCAGGTAGCTAGAATGAGTGAATGCTCTAACAGCCTAAAAAAAGAACATGGGCTTCCTGTGTTGCTCTGTTGTCATTGATTCACCTATTCCTTTTCTATGTTAAATGGCTTATCTAAAGGAAGAGTGCCACTATCCACTATAACACAATCCTTTATGGGTTGACTGCCACTTAATGGTGTATTCTCGATTTTCCTAACAACACCCTGTAGAGAAAGACACAAAATAAAAACGATATATTTGTAGGTAATTATTGTAACCTTATACCTCAAATTTCAAAACCAATGACATACATAGTGTACAGTACATAGCAGATAAACAGCATCCTGGGTCTGGTTGCATAAAGCCTTCTTAAGATAAGAGCACCAGTAAGTATTGTTCCAAAACAATAGATATGATAGTACGCAAATTGTGTAGTTCCAGAAAATATCCACATCCCCCCACCACAGAGAGAATTTGTAAAAGGACCCCTCCCCCCTACATCCAGGAACTTCCAACTTCCTTCCATACAAACTCTGTAATTTTGTTCTTTCTCTGATCCCCCTCCCCTCCAGAATTTCCAAATTCCTCCGAGGTGGCATATGGATATTTTCTGGAACTACACATTGTACAAAAAAAAAAATTTTACAGGTGTTTTTATCTTAAGAAAAATTAATGCACCTGGGCATGAGATGGCTCATTCTTATGTTTCAAACTCAACATGTACATGTATCCAGACTGGAAGCTAAGAAGAGAGGGGCTACAGGGCCATTTCCATGATATTTTCAAAAATTGCAGCAACAAAATATAATGAGGAAAAGAACGAATTTTAGGAAGGAAAATATATGTAGTCCCTGTGCTAGAGAAATGGCCTCCAATGACTTTTAGAAATATAAAAATGAATTATTAATTGACATCAAAATGGCTATATGGATTTGTTTCAGTTCAGTCATCAGGAATTTAGGATTTTTTCTCTCGTAACTTTCTAACTTTTGTTGATCCCATTCTAATTTATAGTTTCTTTGGACGTACTGCTTGATGATAATATGAATTAATATTACAGTCAACTCTCGCCATGTGGACACCTCGCTATTACAGACAAGTGCAATAAAAAGAATGACAAAGAATGACCGTAAATAATTCTCGTTATTAGGGACGCTTGCAATTACAGACACCAAGTGACAGTCCCGAGGGTGTCCGCTGTAAAGAGAGTTGACTGTAATTCAAGAGCAAGATATTTTTTGATTTTGACATACCATTCCTTCAAGGACTTTCCCAAACACAACATGTTTCCCATCAAGCCAAGAGGTCTTGACGGCAGTGATGAAGAACTGAGATCCATTAGTGTCCTTTCCTGCATTAGCCATGCTCACATAACCTGCTGCATAATGTTTTAGCTTGAAGTTCTCATCATCAAATCTTTCACCATAAATGCTACGGCCTGCAAATGAAATGTCAAGTTAGCAATTGGTTCAGTGGGATTTTTAATTGTTTACAGTCAATCTCAATGGCACACAAAATGGATGGATGGATGGATGGATGGATGGATGGATGGATGGAGGGAGGGAGGGAGGGAGGGAGGGAGGGAGGGAGGGAGGGAGGGAGGGAGGGATGGATGGATGGATGGATGCATGCATGGATGGATGGATGGATGCATGGATGGATGCATGGATGCATGGATGGATGCATGGATGGATGCATGGATGGATACATTTAATTATTGGGTGGGTAATAGGTGGTGGGTGACTTAAAGGATGGATGGAATGAATAAGGGAGGTACAGATGGGGGAAATGGAAAAGGTGCATGAGTCAATCTACTTTCAATTCTTTATATTTGGGATCGCTATGCTGAATATAATCAATTCAATAAACATATACATGAATAATTATCTTTTCAAGTCTGCAGTATTTTGCCAAGTCTTAAATCGTGCAATAAAAAAAATTTCAGGAGAAAGCCTGGAGCTGTTCTGAGCTAGTATGACTGGATATTACATGTATAATAATTACATGTATAATATTGCATAATTAAGGCAAAGAATTATTATTTTACCTCCAGTTCCATCCCGATTGACAAAGTCACCTCCTAATTTAAAAAGAGCACAGAAATTGAAATCTGTTATTAGTTTATAAATACAGTACTTGCTGGCTGCACGTATTGGCTCAGAATCAAGGATTTTTAAAAATGCATGGACATAATAGGTGCATGGTCTGCAATGAAATGCATGTAAACCAGTGCAATTGTAGGACATACAGCCTGTATTATCGTAGTGAAGAAACAGGCATTGTGTGGTCATGTAGCATGCTGGGATAGGCAGAACACAAGAGAAGCATTAGGAGAAGAAGGATACATAGGGAAGTTTGGTTCTCAACACTTCTCACTAACCTTCCCTCAGGTTAGGGACATTTAATTACTAATATCCCTTAGTGCCATAGTATTACCGTCATGCTTTATCAAATCTACATGTAAGAGTTTAATCTGAAACCCTTACATTCAATTTTTGCCTTCATGGTGTAAGATTCAACCCATTCACCCTCCAGCCCCTTATATGAGCTATTGCATCATGGACCATTTGGGCTATGTAAAGGTGTAATCATTAATTAGAATCACAGCACTAACCTTGAATCATAAAATCCTTGATTACTCTATGAAAGATGCTTCCTTTGTAACCAAACCCTTTCTGTTGAAAACCAAAAATAATATTAAAGTACATGTATTAACTTAAAATAATGCATGATTCAAATTACTACATATGTTATATTCATTATATCGTGGCAATTTCCCACCAAGAGGCTCTATAGTAAGCTGGAGGTCTATAGAGCATTTACAGGGCACGGAGTAGAGAGGGGAGGGGGGGTTACAAGAACACAAAAATATTAGATCAGAGACATAAAAACTTTAATGCAATAAATATGGTGCAAATGCATGGACTCAAAATAATCAAAATAACATTTCTGAGGGCCTCAATTTCAAGTTATTTGGGAGGGGTTATACATACCCCCAAACCCCCCTACTTATTCTCGCCTTTGGCAGTGCTACAGTAATTATAATTTTAAAAAACGTTTTATAATGTTCAAATTTTACGGTTTGATTACATAAAATATATAATCTTTAATATTGTTAATATTATTTTGTACCTCTCCAGTAGCAAGAACCTCAAAATTTCTAGCAGTTTTAGGAACAGTCTTGCCAAACAGACCAATCACAATTCTTCCAGCAGGCTTCCCACCAATAGAAACATCAAAGAAGACCTACCAAATTAAAAGGCAATGAAATCGACACAAAATTTCTCAAACCGAGATTTTAGCTAGCATCTGCAACACAGGAAGATCACCAATGCATGATTAGTGTTGCTGCTTGCCTGATGGCTCGCAGCAATTAAAATTTCTGTACTATTACCATAAATTACCACACTTTTGCTCAGTATTTTCAGGCTTTTTTCTCCTCACTTTATCAGGTGCACTGTTTAGGATTAATAAAAGGGGTGCAAAATGGTCGACTGGACACCCCTATTAAATTTGTTGTTGAATGTAGCCCTAGATATAGTCATCAGCCACAACTCAAGTATGCCTACCTTGCTCTCATTGGTTTCTCTTGTCTTATTCAATCATATATACACTCCTTCCTACTACTTCTTTCTTTTTTACTCCAACGAAGGACTAGCGTCCGAAACGTCAGTAAGTTTTTTCATCTTTTCACGGTGTATAATTTACCTTTTCATCATTACTGTATACATACGTGTAGGAAACTCTCATGACGTCATTGTAAATAATAGGATATATCATGCTAAACCATCAGAAAGTTAACTAATTTTGGATGGTTTTGCATGCAGTGGTATGTCCTCTTATTTTACCACTGTTTGACATCAACCATTGAATCACTATTTCAAAAAAAATCAAGGAAAAAGCTTGAAAGGAAACAATATCAATTGTGCGCTGGCTCTCAAATGCACAAGCCATTCATTAGTTGTTGGCCTAATTTGTTGGTATTTCCTCTTATTAACCACAGCTTTCAACCAATCAGAAAGTGAGAAAACTGTGTCACTTAATTTGCAGACCTTACCTTTTTCTTCAAAGAATATTAAGGATAAGAATAATTTGACTGTATTTACAGGTAAAATCATGAATCAACTGGTAAACAACGTTACTTGGTCCACATACTAAAACTAGTAGACGGTGTAATATGATCCGGTGCAATGCCTAATGGAATGTGTAACAGAATGAGAGCACACGTGTACAACTAAAAAAAATTTTAAAACTTCTTCATGCAGTGTAGAATATAAGTTAAGACTTACATAAAAACATGTCAAATAATGGTTGAGAGTAAATATTCATAGTAGAGCCATATAAATATTCTTTTAGCCTTCAAAATATATTATACCTAAATTATCTTATCACCTATTAGTACTAAAAGCAGTATTTTTTTAAAGACAATTTATACATATTATAATCAATTATAAAGCTCACCTTGGAAGTTACCAAAGGGCCTTTCTTTGTCTTGGCAACAGATTCATTAGGACGAAGAAGAAACACGATAATCCCTACCACAATCCCGACTACAGTTAAGGTTTTCATGATTTTCAGGAGCGATCCTGTAGGCAACATACGCCTTGAAACCATACACCAGCTTTAAATACTCCTCATTCACGAGGACAACAATATACTCTTTATTATAGACTGCTTACCCAGGAATCCATGCGCGCTGTACCGGAAGTAGGAAATTTTCAAAAGGAAGTGGTCTGCAAGTTTTTAAAGGCACAGGGAGACCGCAACCTCGTTCCACGGCCCCTACCCAGGGATGATCCTACAAATACGATTTTATTTTTAATTTAGAATCAACTATACTTTAAGCTATGTTTATATACATTAGATAAAAAACTTTTTAAACTTCTTAAGTTATTATTACTTTCACATGTGTGTTTTATAAATGGCAGTTTGCGTACTCGTTAAACGTGTCTGCACGTGATTGGTCAGAAAACTCTAAAGCAGTGATTTGATTGGTTGTATGAAAATGATGAAGGCTATTCATAGACCAGAGCAAATCTCTAAAGTTCTTTCTCTCTACATGTAACTAAAAGCCAGGTAAAAAAGATGAATTTTTTAGCTTTCCTTAGCGTTTTTGCCCTATTTTTAGTGGCAGTGAATGCCTCTAAAGGTACTGTTGTCACTAAGAAGGTATTTTTCGACATCACTATTGGTGGGAAGGAAGCAGGAAGAATCGTAATAGGACTGTTTGGTAAAACCGTGCCAAAAACTGCGGAAAATTTCTATCAATTGGCGACACACGAGGCAAGTATTTGCATTCTTAATAATCATTAATTCACAGCTAACTATTTAATTTTACTTTAACTATATAAGCTTTTTCTTAGACGTAACGCATACTTTTTTGAATTATTACTTTTGGCTCAAGAAATCATAAATGCAAAAGTTGACACGTGCATAAAGAATAACTTTTGTTTAAAACCAAAATTCATTACCCAGCCCTAGCTAAACCATAATGACTTGTATAGTACGTCCTTTATTCATACATATGGGGCGCCGATCCAGTCAATATTCTCATCATTTATTTTATGGCTTATTGTATTTTTATTGTGGTCTTTGAATTTGCTTTTATGGTGATTATATTTAATTTTTGGTGGGACTGAATTTGCTTTTGAAGCACACGAATTCACTTTTATGGTCATTTGTTTAATCTTTGACAATCGAATTAATATATTCTAATGCAGGATTTTTTTTATTCTGATCTGAATTTATTTATGGTCTTTGGATTTTAATTTTAACATGCTAATTATGATGCATTGCGAGCTTCGATTTGACTGAGTGAGAGACTGGTTGTCAAAACAAGATGGCGGAGCAAAAGGAAAACCCCTTTTCTTTAGCATGTTAGCCTGCGTCACATCCGGAATTTTCTTCATATTTTATAGCATGTCGAAGGGCAGCAAAAGCTTTAAAAGCTTTCAAAAATATTTCAAACGCGGATGTACAACATCTTGCTGCAGGTAAACAATCCACATTCGTTTCTCTCTCTCTTCGGACCGTCCGACTCCGTTACTCATTCACCACCTTTCCAAGTTAAATATCAACTCTGACTGTTCACTTAAAGTGCATATCAGAGTTCGCTGTTTTTTGTTTAATATGATAGTTTTAACCCTTAAGATCATATAATCGCTAAAAATTACTTGATTGTATTGCGATTTCATTATTATTTTTTCGATCAAAGTTCCCAAAAAGCAGGAAAATGCCGAGCGACTTGCTCCACCATCTTGTTTTGACAACCAGTCTCTCACTCGGTCAAATCGAAACTCGCAATGCATCATAATTAGCATGTTAAAAATCCAAAGACCATAAATAAATTCAGATTAGAATTTAAAAAATCCTGCATTAGAATATATTAATTCGATTGCCAAAGATTAAACAAATGACCATAAAAGTAAATTCGGGTGCTTCAAAAGCAAATTCAGTCCCACCAAAAATTAAATATAATCACCATAAAAGCAAATTCAAAAACCACAATAAAAATACAATAAGCCATGAAATAAAAGATGAGAATATTGACTCGATCGGCGCCCCATAGTATAAACATTACCATCCAGTTATTACTAGTACGTGCGTTGAAATGGAAATCACCTAACATTTACAATGGCTGATAATTAGCTTGTTCGAAGATCTCCTTAATATTACTACAGGTATCCCATTTTTACCGGTTTCAGCAATATTCTCAGAGACGTTCAAGTCAGAGGGGAATTTGGAATTGACTCATACATTAGTTTATACATCACAAGGAAAAATACCGGATTCCCAAATTGGGAATTGGTAGGAAATTTCCTTGAATTCCCAACGAATTCCCATCCAATTCCCAGAGAGAACAAAATTGGGAACGTGGCACTGATTCCCAATGTTATTTTGTTGGGAATTATTCACCATTTTCTGGCAGTAAAGTTATTTAAGTTCTAATTACTTTTTTTTTTTTTTGTTTTTTGCAGAAAGGATTTGGATACAAAGGGAGTGTCTTCCACAGAGTTATTCAGGACTTTATGATCCAAGGTACTGTAGGAAGTAAAGTAAAGTACCTATATTTAACGTCAGTAGTCCCTTTAGTTGAAATTCAACTGCTATCACTGCACTTTACCCCCTCTCTCCATCAGTGCGCTCTCTTAAAAATTTTCAAAGCTAATTAGAGAGAAGTCAAAAATGGCGTGAAGATCCTGAGGATCGAATTGTTGACCTGAAGTTCTGAAGGCTGCGCAATAACCAACTGAGCTACACCTGCTCCTAAGAGAAGAATTATTCTAATAATGTATCATCATACAATTGCTAGATGTACATATCTAAATTTTGTGCTCACTCATGAATTATTTTCAACACTTAATATCTTTGCGCCACTGTGTAATATCCGGCAGCCTCTATATATATGATATCATTGTTATTCAAACCATTGTTTTGTCGTCTTGTCGATATAGGTGGAGACTTCACTAGAGGAGATGGTACTGGAGGTAAATATCAATTGATTTCCACATAATGAAGGGTATATAAGGTTAATATTCAATCACTGTTGTTGTTGACTAGAATGTTGTCAATGATAATATTTGGGGGGGGGGGGGGGGGTATATGAAAAAAATACAAGCAAGCAACCCCTAACACCATTTACAATTATCTTCATGACTTTGTTTAAATCTTTGAGGAATTTGAATAAGAAAATCAGTGATTCAAATAAGTAAGATTCTTTATCAAATTTACCACATTTTCTTGCAAATGATGATCTCTGTTGCACGTTTAATCAGGGGTGATTCTTTCTCATACCCAGACACTACTCATTTCACTGAAAATCCCTTGGCTGATGAGTAGGGTCTGACAATGGAGCCAATGGTGACTCCCCTCTTTAGAGGGAACAGGAGGGTCTGGGATCAGTGAGGGGAAAACAGTACAAACTCAAAGGATTCAATAAAAAACTTTATTTTTTTAAAATTTTCCCTGTGATAATAATTGACATCGAAGTATTTATTTCCTCTAGGCAAGAGTATTTATGGTGAAAAATTTGCAGATGAAAACTTTAAGCTCCAACATTATGGTGCGGGTTGGCTGAGCATGGCTAATGCTGGTAAAGACACCAATGGATCTCAATTCTTTATTACCACTGTCAAAACACCCTGGCTTGATGGAAGACATGTTGTCTTTGGAAAGGTTCTTAGTGGAATGGTAAGAGTTTTGCTTATAGTAATACAAGGGTTGTATATTAGATATTTTACATTCATTACTCCCTGTAAAGGGCTCTTACATGAGGTTTGCTCATTATGCACACTACATCAGGGGCAGCGGAACCAGCGGGGCCTGGCCCCCCAAAAATATTGGTTCTTAGTCATTGTTTTATGGTGCATGCGTCTGCAATCAAACAAAACATTGTCATTATCACATAGCGTTAAATATAATCTTCAGTGCCCCCCCCAAAGATGTTTAGCTTCCCCCACCCCTGTACATTCATCATTTACGACACACAACACCAAAGAACCCAGACTTAACACCCTTGTGTGAAGGGAGAGGACAGCATATCAAGCAGTGCATGCCGTGCAAAGGGTTCACACGTCCAAGAAAATTAAAATTTCTGTAAAAAGCCTGGAATTTTTTGGTCAATGTGAATGACATGGAATAAATGGAAGAATAGGTGATGTTGATATTTTTCGTTAAGACAGCAATTTCTAAATGAAAACCATTTAGTTAGCAACGTTTGTGTTATTTTCTTACAAATTATACTTTCAACTGATGAAATGACTTTGAGCGTTTTCCCTTCCCTTCTTCCTTCCTTGCTTCCTTCCTTCCTTCCTTCCTTCCTTCCTTCCTTCCTTCCTTCCTTCCTTCCTTCCTTCCTTCCTTCCTTCCTGTAAACTTCTAAACCTTAAATACTACATTTTTTTAGGGTTCAAATTTTATTGATTAAAAATCATAGTATTTGCCTAGCCTGACCTCTTCAAACCTGGGATCCAGAAGTTATTTATTCTTGCTCTTGATTTTGTTGTTTTGAAGTCGCGAGAAAGTTCGCTTCCTTGTGCTCGCTTTCGGCGGTCACTTTTTACAACCACAGGAAGCGAAATGGAACCTCTGGAGCCCAGGGTAGACCTCTTCTTACAAACTTCAAACACAAAAACCGTCTTATTATGTTAATAATAATCTTTGTTATTCTAGGATGTTGTGCGTAAGATCGAGAAGAGCAAGACAAACCATTCTGACAGACCAACAAGTGATGTCAAGATTGCTGACTCCGGGTCACTACCGGTTGAGAAGCCATTTGAAGTCACTGATGACGCGGCAGAGGAGAAATAATTTGAATTTTGCGTTACTCTTCTTTCAATAAAAACATTTTTGTCACAATCAAAATGTCCGCATCATTTTGGAGGTTGACCCCTAAGCTTGTCCCACGGGTATTTGCCATTTACCCGAAAAAACCGGATATTCCGATAGCAAAGTTCCGGAAAGAACTAACCCATTGTTCACACCCTTTTTCGGTTCTTTCGTTAGACGCGTGTACCATTTATCTGGAGTCAAAGTTCCCCAATGTTCCCGCTCTTTTCTTACCATTAGCCAACGGATTTTCAACCGGAAAGATTGGCTTGAAAAATAATGTTAGCACCCCAGATTTAAGGTAGAGACACTAGGGTATGAGTAGCTAGCAACGAAAGCCGTGCTAGATAATTAGATAGTGGATTTGTTTAAGAGCTGTTGAAACTCACTAAGCGATTCCGTTTGACGAACTTCGCTAGATAGGCTATTCCATAAAACTGTGCAACTATAGTTAAATGATAAAGACTGAATTAGTGCGCGGAAGCGGAACAGCTAGTTTGAAAATCACATAGGGAGTAAGAGATTGTATCATCCCTGCTAATAAATTTGGAGCTCAGATACTTGGAAGTAAGGCCATTTAAAGATTTGAAAACTAAAATGGCCTTATGTTTTTCTCCCCTCCCAACGGGATTAATGAACGCTTTACTTTCAACTAACCTTTTCTTTTGTCTTTTGATTGTTCGTTTTTGTTTCCTTGCCTACCTTGCTCTCATTGGTTTCTTTTGTCTTATTCTATCATATAAACACTCCTTTCTACCACTTCTTTCTCTTTTACTCCGACGAAGGACTAGCGTCCGAAACGTCAGTAAGTTTTTTCATCTTTTCACGGTGTATAATTTACCTTTCCATCATTTATGTTTTTCTCGCTGGGTACTCAGAGCATTCCACCCTAAAGTTTGAATCAAGTCCCTTGAATTGGTATTCGAAACTGGAAAAAGTCAACACTCTTGTTGCACGTTTTTGCAGCTTTTGTAACTTGTCAGAAATAGTTGCACCATAGTCCCTTGAATTGGTATCGAAACTGGAAAAAGTCAACTCTTGTTGCACGTTTTTGCAGCTTTTGTAACTTGTCAGAAATAGTTGCACCATAGTTACTCCAAACGACATCACAATAAATCGAAGTGAGGTTGAGCTAAAGTTTTGAAAACAAGATGGTTCATGGTACAAATTGTCTTATCCGTGCTCAATACCTGATGCAATTTCCTTACACAATTCTCTCAATTCGTTCATGCAAAGTTACATGGTTGTCTAAAATTATTCCAATTGATTTAGTTGTACTTACTTGTTTGATTGGAGCCTCGTTAATTTTCAGAATTGGCATATTAGCAACAGTGTTCAGCTTATTAACATGAATTCGGTTTTTGTCATGTTGAGTGTATATAAGTTTGTTGGCAGACAACCAAGCGCTGATTTTATCCAAATCTACATTAAGACATTTTTGAATCGAGTTTGGATCATAATCAGCAGTCTAGCTATGTCAAACTTGTGTCGTCTGCATACATTCTAGGTAGTAGGTAGAGAATGTAGTAGACAGTTTGGTAAATCATTTATATATAATAAGAATAACAAGGGGCCTCAAATTGTTCCTTGAGGTACACCGCATGGATTTAATAGTACATTTCTGTTTGCGGTTATCCCGGTAATTTTTTTTTTTTTTTTTTTTTTTTTTTTTTTTTTTTTTTTTGCATTCCATAGGTAAATAGCTTTGCTAAAAGAATTTCGTGGTCGACTGTGTCAAATACCTTTTTGAGATCCCAAAATACTACGGCATTGAAGTTGCCACCGTCGATATTATATGCCCAACTATCGGTGGCTTCTATCAGTGCTATAAGAGTCGAGTGAAGAGCGAAAGCCAGATTGGCATTCAGATATTATACGATTAACAGATAGAAATAAATGCAATTGATCATACACTATCCTTTCGAAAAACCTGGCCACAACAGAGATCACTGATATTGAGCTATGAACTATTAAAGATCTTACAAATGGCGAAAGAAATAAGATCGGCACATTCTCTTATGATTCTAGCTTATATCTTATCTATACCCGTTGCTTTAGACAAGCAGAGCTTAATTAAAAAAAGAATACTTTTCTCTCTGTTATCTGTTTCTCTAAGGAACCAAAAAGGGTCGTAGGCTGAAAATAAAGTTATGAAAGAAACAGTAACATAACAAAAATGTAGGTCCTTATCTACTGTTTTACTAGTCTTGCATTATATTGAACAGCCATACACCTCTGTTCTCAGGGCGATATTCCCTTCCCATTCTTGTGGAAGAATACGAATGTGTCGAGCCACAATCGGTATGGCAAACTTATTCTTTACTATAGTGTCTTTGTCTTTGTTTCCACGAAATTTCTAAAGAAAAAAAAACAATAAATAAATAAGGTGGGTAGGTGGGTAGGTGGGTAGGTGGGTAGGTGGGTAGGTGGGTATGTGGGTAGGTGGGTAGGTGGGTAGGTGGGTAGGTGGGTAGGTGGGTAGGTGGGTAGGTGGGTAGGTGGGTAGGTGGGTAGGTGGGTAGGTGGGTAGGTGGGTAGGTGGGTAGGTGGGTAGGTGGGTAGGTGGGTAGGTGGATAGGTTAGATTAACTTTAAGGGACTGTGTAATAATTTGCAGGAGGGGGTTCTAAAATGGGAGGAGGGTCAAAGTGTTAAAAATGGACCTCGATAGGGAGGTAATGTCTTAATCGAAAAAGGGAGTGTTATCTAACTCAACCACTGCTGTAATTACAACAAGGGTTTATAAAACAGTACATAGCATATAAATATTACTTAAAAGTGCGATTATTTACGCCACATCGAGACAATGATGGAAGTGTTTGGCTGGATAGCTGAGATAGCAAAATGGCGGTTGATAGAGGAAGCGATCATGCGGTGAAATTTTTTGAAGTACTCTTCATTTTTTGCATTTAGTAATAATCTTTAATAATAATTTTTCGTCTTTTAAAACTGAGGCGTCAGCCACTATCTCAGCTTCGCCATGGAAGCAGTTACGTTTTCACAAGTCTCTCAAGCTTGATCAGTGAGCGACGTTAAAATGATATGGAGATGTCCTCATAATCTATCCCATCACTAATCTGCTGGATCCCGTACAACAGACAATCGTATTCCCCATGTAACGGTGTCCCAGCAAAGCAAACAGTGACCTAAAAATGTGCTGGGGGGAGGGGGTAAGAATTTAATTCAGCTTTTGGAGAGAATTTAATTTATCTTTAAGGCTCTTATACACATTACACACACCCCACCCACCCCCCCCCCTCCCCCCTCATGCCATTTATTGCACAGTCCCTAACATAATAGTCGAGACATCATATACTTTGTAAAAAATATTTTCAAACCTCATTACAGTCTCCTTCGTAGTCTATCCAGCTACTATTATCTTTTGAGTAAGATATTTTATACTCAGTTACCCACTGTGGCCAACTTTGTCTTCCTTGTGTGGCGACTCCAGTAATCATCTTAACGCTGCCAAGATCAATCTGTAGATATTCCCCTACAGACTTAGTGTTTGGTACCCATGCCCCTTCGCGGTCAGGTTCGGCAGAAGTACCATTTAGCCGCGCTCTTGATGGTAGATAAATGTCTGGGTGTCTTTCAGGGTTTATAAAGTACGATGATGCTGTTATCTGTGAGTCAGAAATATTTCCATTTGCCATCCCGAATGGAATATCACAACCTATTTGATAGAAAAGTGAGATAATTTTATGCCATGTCGAATTAAAAGCTACTTCGATCTTTTTGGACCTCATGTAGTCATTTCTTTTCCATTTATTCAACATATACAAACAAAAAGTCGAAATGCATTTACCGTCTGGAGCTGGGACTGGTATAAAGCAGTTCTTTGTCTCCATTCCTGGTCCAGTACAGTTGGCTCCATCATTCTGAGGGGCTGGGTTTGTGCAGGTTCTCTTACGTGTGTACGGACAGACTGATGGGTTACAGTTAGTCCAAGGACTCCATGACGTCCAACCTCCATCTACAGGTAACAAATAAAAATATCATGGGTGAAGTAACAAATTATTTAGCACATTCAGCACTAGACTGACACCGACCTAGACTTATACAAACACACATATATATGTATTTGTACCTGCTTTACCCATGCTCTACTATTGTTCTATACCAAGTGCAAAAATTCATTTTTTATTGAAACCTCAAGAAAACAGTGTGTTTTATGCTCCTTTATCAGGGTAAAGATTTAATAAACTCTACTAAGATCTGATTTTGAGTCCAGAAATCGTCCCGAGGTGAGAGGTGAGTGCCCTATATCTGTGCTACTCATTATCATTCACTGAAACTCACCATCACAGCTGAATGTGTCCCATGAGAAGTCAGGTCTACACATCCTGTCAGCCGGACATGGGTTGGAAGAACAGGGACTCTGGAAATATGATACAGTATTGATGAGATTACACTCTCTCATTCTCTGTTTTCTTATATTTTCAAATTATACTTTAAAAGAGCGTAAACGTTTTTTTTTTTTTTTGTTTTTTGGTTTTTTTTTTTTTGTTGTTGTTGTTTTTTTTACCAGAAATGTTACACATTTTTATTTTTTTACCAAAAAAAACAAAAACAAAAGCAAAACAAAACAAAACAAAACCAAAACAGACAAAATAAAACAGACATTCTAAACACAGTAGCACCCGTGGGCAAAGTTGTTACATAAATGGTGCTTAATTTTCCGGGTCAGAAATGGTGCAAACAATCCTTATTGTCGCATCCCCCTATTTTAAAAAATTAAAGAATCCGCCCCTTTGATGTTTCATGATGTTTTGCAACCTGTACTTATTCGAACCATCTGTAAAAAATCATATTAGGACGGTGATGTAGGATATTATTATAAAAATCTGCTTTTTAATTCCCAACCCCCGGTCAGCCATATTAGAAAGCCCTTTATCAAAGGCAGCCCAACATACAAATAACTAGACGCATATCTGCGTGAACTCGGGCTTCATAGCAGAAAATCGAAAGAATTTTTCGTGAACACTGTCATCCTTCTGACGAAACCTTGAAAAATTCCGCCATTGCTCGACCATGTGCTTATGTGGCGCATACTACGCAAGCGCATAAAACTTGCGCATGCGCTTCGAACGCAACTGCGATTTGTGACAGAACGCAAATAAAATCCAATTTATACCTCGGGCATTTCTTTGAAAGCCCGAGTAAAAAATGCGTCTGCAGAATTGATGATTGAAAAGGTTTTAAAATTAGTTTAATGTCAATCGTTAAAATAAGCTAAGGTTGTTTTTTTTCTCACCTTGATAGGACAGTATTGAAAACCATCTTTGGGTACCTCCTGGCCAGGTCGGGTCCAGTGATCAGCCTCGTTCAACTCACATGTTCTTGATATTCCTTCTATAGGACCCAAGTTGTACGAAATACATTTGTTTTCGATAAAACATTGGTGCTGACATTCCTCTATTCCGGGAGCTAGAATTTTGAAGAACTTGATCACGTGATTGATGAAGGTGTAGTCTTGCCAACAGGGAAGAAATTCAAGTGCTCTACATCCACCATCACCTGTATGGGGGAAAATAGTCACACTTATTATCCGACTAGAACAAGCCGCGTAGCGACAGATCGTCTATGACATAACCAAGTTTGCAAAAATCCGAACTGGAGTTCAACGGACTGCTGGAAATTGGACTTCAAAATGGATATTTTCTAAGATCATGAAATTATCGCATGAGCGTTTTGTCCAAACAAAATGGATTTCACTGTACATTAGTAGCTCTATCTCTGTCTCTTGAGTCCTTATTGTCTAGAAAATTCTGCATAGAATAGTCGATTGACTGGGAGGAAGTATTTGCGTTCCAAGGTTGATACTTTCAGGAAAAGAAGTACAATAAACAAGCTTTCAGACCAAATAGTGAAAATAAAATATATACCAGGTGATGATTAGGGATCTAAAAATAGCTCAGGCTTGCGCGCGGAGCTAAAAATAGATTTTTTAAAAATAGATATGCTCTCTTACTTAATATTCTCTTGAGCTTAGTCATTCCCACAATAATAAACAAAAAATTGATCAGAATGCGCAACTCAAACTTTAATAAGCTTATATGACCCGTAGCACGTACAGGAAGACCTTCCAATGCAGTTCTTGAGCCTGTCAAGCTTACTTTTCGTTTATCTGCCTTGTCATATATTAAGTGGCTCATTTTCCTCGTATTTTTCTCGGTCCATACCATTGGATATGGCTCCTATTATTTTCCTTTTCCCATAAAATTGCTCCACAAGAATGAGCCTGCAATAAAATATTAAGCAAACTTCCAAATAAAAAATGGAATCCCAGAAATCTGGGGCATAAAAAATGAGTCTTAACAGGCGCAAGCCCATTGACCAAAAAACAGGAAGACTCTGCGCTCGAGATTGGATGAAGGTCAAGTTGGTCGCGTGTGACTGGGAATCGCAGTAAACAACGAAATATTTGAATAGCTGTTTCATACGTCAAAGTATCTTCGGCATCCAGAAATAATTTTTATAAGAAATATTTTACTATCAAAATCACAAGTCCTATACATGCACAGCGCCAATGTTAAGTTATTCTATTTTTGCCTTGTTTTGCTTTTGGTCGAATATATTCACAACGACCAATCAGCGCAGCGCGTGAAATTCATAGGAATATGATTGATTATGAAGTAATGTGTAAAAATAGCTCACTCCCGACGAAACGAATACCAGATGGACACTTCTAGTTATTATATGGACTACAGCTTTTGCATCCTTTTCGCCTGAAAACAATTATTTATTTTCGAATGTGGTCTAGAATATTAGTTAGTTAACTGAGAACATACTATAATTGCAAAAAAGAGTATATCGACAGAAATAAATGGACTTTATGAAATAATATACATGCATCGTTTTTGTTCTGTTATTCACTCTACCGCTGAGAAATGTTATGCATAGTTATGTAAATTGTTTTGGTTGTCGTTGAAACTAATGCGAAGAAACAAGTAAAACAAAGCTGTGTCCAAAACGTATTGTTGAAAATAGTGCAGACGTTAAGTTGATGGCGCCCTCCCGCGTTGAAAAGAAAATCTTTATAAATGTTCTTTGAAGTTGCTAAGGTCTCGTGCTCTAAATAACAAATCTTAGATAAGGGATAAAGTCATTTTCGGTATACGTTTTAGTATAGGAAATACGACAAATGTAACTTGGGTTAGTTTGAAGGAATTAAGTACTATCAATATCCAGAAAGTAATCAACATTTGCATATCAGAAGTACACCTCTAGAACTGTCACTATATATAGGTAGTGAAAACAATTCAGGTTTTAATCAATATGGAAGCTGGTTTTTTACACGTTCAAGTACTAGTTTTCAAAAACAAGTTAAAGGAAAATTTCAGATACATTTTTTCTAATCTGGAGTTCCACCGTCTTCAACACACTGGCTTTACGTACTCATTATAAATAAACAAATGTTAATAACATACGCCGTTTTAAAAGATAGAACCTAACATCTTTTATATATCTAGCCACGTATTTAGCTTTCTAGATTCAATTCGGAGAAACAAAACAAGCCTTTTCCTTGGACAAAATAAACGAGTAAAGGTCGTGATAAATTCGGCATTGTGTGTGAAATATTCGGAAAAGTGTGTACAGGCAAAGTCTCACGAAACGGTCCAACTCAAAAAAAGAACGAATTAATACTGGACTGGCGCCAAGTATTTGGTGTATAACTCAGTTTTTCCTCATAAGTAGAAAAGTATAAATCATATAAAAGGCTTAGAAAAATTGCTAACTCCATCCATATAAGTTAGGTAAACAAATCGAAGTAGAACAATCGTTTCGCATGGCGGACACAGTTTCATTATTTTCGCAAAACTTCTGGTGGAATTGAACAAAGTCAACTGAAATCATTTTTTAAAAATCGAGTAATACAGAGGAGTTTACCTTCAACGGTAACCACAAAAATGAATGAGCCAATGACAAGGAATCTGCCAGTCGTAGCTGGTAGCATTTCACATCAAAACTACGTTGACGGTCTGCGTCATGTCATAAATGAAGAGTGAAGTACACGAAGAAGTTGGTGAATATGAATGTGATGCTTAGCTATTCTCTGATTAGCAATTCAAAATTTTTTAATTTTAATTTTTAATTTTAATTTTAATTTTTAAAATATTTAATCCAATTACCTTTATTTTTTATTTAGACTTCTAATTCTAGCACTAGCACAATATCATTATAACTTCTGAAGACAAACACACACACAGAAACCGTGGGAGATCGAGTGGGAAAATGTGTGTCCACAGGGATTAAGGTAATTCCCTTGTTTTGCACTGCGGATGCAACTAAAAACATGGAACTAACAAAGTTTAGGCATTTTTCTTTCGAAAACTAAATAAGAAACATGTTCAAAAACAACTTTAACCTTTTTTTCTCCTTTTTGAGTAAAGAAATTGCGATTTTCACCTGATTCGCCCAGTCTCCACTCGGAAAAGTGTCAGTTTTCGACTATTTTGAGGTGTTTTTTCAAGATAAATCAAAAGCGAGAATGGTGACCCCCATTTTTTATTTCAGAATTTTGATAAATGCGATGCTCGTCATTATATGTGAAAATATGAAGAAAAGTTTATTGGATAGATTTTGAAATATTTTGATGGGAATAGTTGACATGTGCAATTTTTGGATGTTCGTAGAGGCGCACGTAACTGCATTTTTTTAAATTAAAGTCGTCCAATGACTTTGATGGATTTAATAGTATAGATTATCTAGCAAACTTCGAGTTGTAAGTACTTTTTGTTATATAAAAGTACTTTTAACTGTGAATAAATGTTCTTGATTACAGCTTCCGGTTGCTACCGCATTTCACTATAAAACTCAAAACTTGACATATTTGGAGAGCATCTGGCGAAAAAACGAAAATGGTGACCCCATCTTTTTATTGCAGTTTTTAAATGCACATAACATAATTAACGTCCATACAAAGTTTCAGGACAAAGTTTTTGGCAAAATTTCTTTCAAGGGAATTACCTTAGAGCAAAAGAGTATTACGTAAGATTAAAAAAAAAACACCTTAACAGTGGATTGTGAATGGCCTTTTGTCCCAAATACTACTTTCCATTAGAGTAACAAACATTTTGCGTGGAAGTATCAAAATAGTCATCGTCCTATTCCTTGTTTTTCTTTTTTCTTTTGTCGCTGACTAATATTTTGTAGTGTAAAATTTTACTTTTTAAGCCACAGGCAGCCCAAGCACTGCAATACAGTGCTTATAACAGCCTTGGATGTGAGTGATTAACGATCACAATTCGAATCCTTTAAATTGCAGTTCATTTGAATAAAAACGACTTACCTTGATAAATTGTTGTGTCTTTAATTACCTGGCCGGGTTTGAAGACATTTGGACGCATTTTCACTGGGTTATCGATTTTTTTCCGCTCCACTATAAATAATCCCAAGGCCGAACACTCTTACAACCACCCAATTCATATCCGAGCTCAATAAATCCCAGAAAAATTAAGCCACGGCCACAATTTCCAGGCACAGCCAAGAAGAAATGCCAATGCTTCCTCCCAGTACGATCAAAAGGCCATTCCTGCTAAAAAAAAAAATAAAAAAATGCTAGAACGAAAATTCTTCCATAATAAAGCCACTAGCGATTTTCTTCCAACGCTCGATATGGACTCCATAGGCACCTCCAAGCGCGAATTGTATGACGGTCACGTTTTGTCACTCGGCCGGGTAGGCAGCGTCAGATTTCGATCGATGATCGTTCGAGTAGGGAAAAGCCGTTTTAATTTTTGAATACGATCTCTACTGGGTTTTGATTGGCCGAGAGAAAACTGAAGCGACGAAGGGGATCCCCGTTATTGAATCATTTTGTTTGTCGAAATCTGTAATAATTAAGTAAATTAAGTATTGTTATTTGTACGGTTTAAACGATCCATGATTTTCTTTTGTACAGGAGAAATTGCCCAAAGTTTGAAAGAAGGGAGCCGTTTGAACTCTGCTGAATAAAATTATTTTGAACCTTAAAGTGCCTATCACCCTTCTGACAATATTTACAGTATTGATTCTACATGGGGTAAGATGTCGAATAACCTGGAAAAAATTCATAGTTTGAGTGCAGCTTCTTGTAGCTATGAAGGTTTTTCCATGCCATATGCTAATGCGGTGACGTATGAGGAGGCATTTATGGTCATTTGTTGTTCCGTATAATTCGAAACACCGGCTTCTATGTGAAAAATAGCTTGCAATAATTTCTATTAGAGCAATGGGGAAAACAATGACGTATTTCAAATTTAATTTATCAGTGCCAGTAAGGTTTTGTATATTAAATGATTACTCCTCATACGTCACAACATTAGCATATGGCATGGAAAAACCTTTATAACTTCAAGAAGCCGCACTCAAACTATGAAATTTTTTCGGGCTTTTCCACATCTTACCCCATGTAGAGTCAATACTGTGAATATTGTCAGAAGGATGATAGGCACTTTAACAGCATTGGATTTCATAGTCCAGGATGATTAATTTTCAGTGCCCAGTATCATGATGAACGGGTAATCGTTGGTTCCTCGTACGTAACATTAAGGAGTAATTTCACTTGTGTTTTCAAAACTTTGAAAACACTCGTGAAATTAACGATTCAGCTTTTTAAATGTCCTCAATTTTCATCTAATTTATTTCGAGAACATATTCCGCTTGTGTATGTATTTTTCTTCCTTTTCAAGTTTATTCAGTGTTTTGATGGAAAATAATCAACTAAAATTAAGATTTCATGCCAAACAAATCTCTAGCCAATCAGCGCGCGTATGTATGATCAGCTATACGAGGACGAGTGAAACTAGAGATAAATTACCCCAAGAAAATACTATGAACTAAGAGAAGGAATTCCCGCGCCCCATCGTGAGCAGTCTTCGATGCTATCAGTACGTGCATGTTCTTAATAAATAATGTGGTGTATATACTGAACCGTAAATACAGAGGGCTCTTCAAGTGTCCATGGAATAGGTTTCTTATTACTGTTTTCACACAAAAAACATTTCTCGAGAATTAGGCCTAATTCAAAAATTAATTTATTTTGCTTGAGGATATCCTGTGGTGTCCCGGCCCGCCGAGACATGCTCTTGCATGCCATGGCGATTAAAAACATCAAACCTACGCATCAAAATATTACAAGTTTCAAATAATCAATTCTATTTCATTGAGAGGAGCGCCTTGGGGGCGATGGAAAATTTTTTTGGGAAAAGAATATGAGAATATATAGTATTTTCGCGGTTTAAAAGTATACAGCTGCCATTATCAGTTAGGAATGTTAACTCAAAAACTATGCTGTCATGGAATTAGATGAGAAAGAGCTCAAATCTTCCTGTCTACGTTGAAAAACAAAAAAGTAATAACTAAGAAATAATAAGGAGATATAAAATTTTATATGTCCACAACAATCGAACAACTTCGAGAATCCGTGGCAAGAGTCCAAAAAATTAATTCGCTTTCATTTTGAGGTTAGATACTGATAGGCCGTTGTTATAGATATAAATCCCTGGGAAGTCAGTTTTCAAACGTATTACTTTACTTTCGAGGACACAGCCAGCGGAGAAGAGGCTCGACCTAAGAGCAAGCAAGAGGCGCTCAAGAGGGGTGAAAGTGGGCAAACTTTGAACAGAGCGCGCGTAAAAAATAAACCATCTAAGACAAATTTTGAACTTTCTACTTATTGTATAGCTCATTGTTCATTGGACTGGATTTCATGCGTATTGGAGCAGCAGTAAGGGGGACTCGCGGAGGGGGTACCGGGAGGCCCGGGTATTACCTGGGTTAAACACTAAGCGTCCGCAGCGGAAATAACCCACGCGATGATTCCCTTACTGCTGCTGTGCGAAATCTATGTATTAAGTTAAAATATTTGTGTCGCAAACGAGGGTTAAAATATTTCTTAGATATAGATGGACGCCATCAGGAGCATTAGGAACAAAACTGTGCGCAGGCTGAGGACTCAGGTGTTGGATCGTTTGGGTGCTGACTTCGCCTTCACGACTTTTATGGAGGGAGATACGGACGAGACCATGGATGAAGAAAGGGCTGAAAAAATAATCGACTTAATGCCAGAAGGTAATTACCGTCTTGAATTGACGTTCATAAAGTATTTAGATGGCGATTGGGTAATAGAAAGGGGTCGTAATCCTATCCGGGCGTCAGGTAAGCAGAACCTGTTTGTATTAAACAAGGATACGAGACCTGGTGCGATGGTGGGTATAGACGCGTTATTCTACGAAGTTGCTTATCCTGTTACTGTAGTTATCTACGGCGCGTATGAGATTGAAGAGCCAGACGTTAGGAAACTCAGGCCGATGAGACATCCCGGCAACTGCGTGGGTAAGTTGGTGAGGGAGTTCTTTGAGGATTCCTCTCGTGGTGGTAAGTTAACTCTGAAAAGAAGAGAAGCCATCAGAAAATGGGAAGACGTCACACGCAGGGCCGGAGTAACCATAGACAACATTAAGAAATTAGAAACTGCCCTAGAAAGACGAATACACGTGAAAGACATAACAGACGGCTACATTTACCCAGGAACTCACAAATATGGAGGCAGAGGCGCTCCTATTATTATCTACCAACACAACGGACACGCTTGGAGAGAACTTCGGTTCCCCAAGAAGAAGGAGACAAAGGTCTACGAGAATTCTCCATTGGTGGAGTTGATTCATGAGAACTCCGTTTGGCTGATGGATCCCGAAAGAAGCCAGTTTATGACTCAAGATGGTACTCTTTACCGCCCCGAAATCGAACATTAGCGCATCCAGAGCGCCTGCGAAACCCTTGGGGAAGACTTCTCAGACGAGGTCCTTAGCTCCCGCAGCTTAGACTTCTTAGCTGCCAAGAAGAGAAACGGCTGGAAACCTACCCCAAAAGAGTTCAAAGATATCTCCAAAGCGTGCGTAGAACACGGTCATGGAGGTCTTTGGAATATGGAGTACGACGAAGACGAATACGTCTCCTTAGACATGAAGCATTGCTATCCTGCGTCATTTAAAGGTCTTGGCGATTGTAAGGAATATTACGACCGCTACGGACACCCAGACTCGCAGTTCTTTCGCGTGTCTTTAGATGGCAGCTACGACGCGCCAGCAACAGGGTTCGTCAGATTAACGTCTTGGAAGTTGGCTAAAGACTTGCATCCCATAATTTACGCTTGGTATGGCAAGCATTTACAGGAGAAAGAATGGATACCCATACCGCTGCTAAAATTCCTTGAAGAGCGTAAACTCCTGAAATACACAGCGCATGAAGCCATACTCTGCCATAGCGCCTTCACTAAATGGTTACCAGAACACAACCCCACCGCGAGGATTGTCATAGGAAAGTTCACCCAGGGCGCTAAGGAGGGAGAGAAACACATGCAAAGGCGCCTAATAACAGACGAAGGTGAGTTAAGTTTTCTCATGAAGCGTGCCCATGACCAAGGAACGATGGTGTCCGTGGAGAAATGGGATTATTTCATAGAAGCCGAGCAGAGAGAACGTAAGTGGAATGCTTTGTGTTACTACCAGGACCATCGACCGCAATATTACCATCTCCGCGCCAGCATGCTCGCATATGCGCATATCAACCTATTAGCGATGCTCCTGCGGTTTGACAAAGAAGATATCCCCCGCGTAGCTACGGATTCTTTGTACGTTAAGCCGAGCGTATTGGAAAAGATGAAGGAATTCTACACTGCCGATGAACTCGCAGAAAGTGGACAATGGCGCGTTAAAGATGAGGAGATAAGAGCCTGGAGGGCACGTGTAGAATATCACGGAGAACACACCCGCGGTTCCATTACGCCTACCAAAGGGCCTCTACCTTCAGTTGCCGACCCCATTTCCTACCAACGCTTCTCTTACCTCTACGGTACGGGAGGCAGCGGTAAGACGACGCGTGTGTTAGAACTCTTTCCTAAGATAAAGGTGCTAACGCCAACGCACCGTTTGGAAAGAGAACTCTGCGAAATGGGCCACGACGCTCAAACGTACCACAGCTTCTTTCGTTGGAATGGCCAAAAGTGGGTACCTGAAGCCATCCACGACATACCTCCGGTGATACTTTGGGATGAGATTTGCACCGTTCCTTTAGAAATCCTCAAAGAATTCGTAGAATTCCTCCATGGAAAGTGTCAAGTAATATTCGCCGGAGATCCCTGCCAGCCTCCTCCAATAGCCGGAGAGATGCCCCACGAATGGCTGAAAGATTTCGTAGACCATGCGGAGGAAATTAACACCGACTACCGCAGCAAGGATCAAATAAGAAACCTGAAAGCGGAATTGAGGGGCCTCAGTGACGCCGAGCAATGCCAAACGCTGCGCAAACGCGTACGAGCGAAGTCCTACGAGGACTTTCTATACGCCTGGCATCCTAAAGATCTGGTGCTAAGTAGTAAGCGCGCAGCACAGTCTCGCATACAGAAAGACCTCTTCAAAATACACCAAGAGCGCTTCCCTACGCATTTGGTGCCCGTTTCTTACAAACCCCACGACACCCGCATGCAAAGGAAAGACGTTTGCGTACCCGGTACCGACATCCAACTGCAGAACGCAGTAACGCATGACAAAGCCTGGGTACCCATAGAAAAGGTGGAAAAAATAACCTCCCATCCAGACTGGCGCTTGGGCTATTGCATGACAGTCCACAGCGCGCAAGGGCTTACCATAAAAGAAACTTTATGGATCATAGATCAGCGGCTGTGTTGGAGCAACCTTATCTACACCGCCGTAAGCCGCGTAGAATATGCCAAACAGTTAAAAAGAGCCTGGGGGCCGCAACTGCGTTACGACCGCACCCCAGAAGACATAGCAAAGGAGAACATTGCCAAGAAACTCCTTCGCTACAAAAGACACGACGAAGAAAAGGGTCATGTCTTTGACTTATGCGTGGACGACGTCTATAAGAAAGGGGCAAGGTGTGCCAAATGTAACATACCTCTACTATGGAGGTTTGACCCAAATGACGATCAGCAGTTCTCCGTGGATCGTATCAACAACAAACGCGGGCATTGCAGAGGCAACGTAAGGCTAACATGCCTAGAGTGTAATCGGGCGCGTGGAGCAGCACTACTCTGAGTCGTTGGGGACTATGAGCAGCTCTTCCTTGACAAATCCACGACTTGGGCCATTTAGGTAATACAACACGGGTTGCCCTTCCTTGGTGACGGACTTCGAAATCTCATACGTTTCCAAAGACCAGTTAGGATCCGTGGCTCTCTTACTGCCACCTTCGAGTTCCCCCGGCTGATAGAGGTATCTGACCACTATGTCGCGGGGTAGCTTTTTTTCCTTCAGTCCGACCGCCCTTGAACTTCTGACGTAGGACTTGTGTTCCACGTGTTTCTTTTTTATGGCATCCTTGGGTTTCATTCCCTTAGCCCTGGCCGTCTCGTTGTTCAAAGCCGCGACGACCTGAGGGAGCCTCTGAGTCCATTCCCTGTTGCGTTTGGAGGGATCTTCCAGCTCTTTCCAATACTGGTATCCAAAGAGGCGCTCTGCCAGGGTCTTATTAAATCTTTCGACGATGCTCTGACCCCTGTGGTACTCAGCTTCGGCTCTCCTAATCTTAGTGTCGTGGTCTTTCAGGGTCTTGGTAACCACGCCCATGAACTCTGTCCCCGCATCCACCTGCAGCAGCTTAGGCCATTTCAAAACGCGCTTATAAATCCTACCTAGGGCTTCTGCGACTTCCCCAGAATCCTTGCTGGTTATGGGTTCGGCGTCCTTGTATCTGCTTGCGATATCAACTACGGTCAAAGCGTATCTATAGGTCTTTCTTCTCACCTTGTCGTGCGGTAAGAAAAGCAAATCCGCCTGATGAACTTCATTGGGGGCATTTACGGTGAAGCTGGGCTTGGGAATGTACTTAGGCACGGAAAGATAGACCTGCCAGAGGGTTTGTTTTCTTAGCCAGTTCTTAGCCGTTTCTTCTGATACCCTGGCCGCGGTCGCGAGTTTCTTGATGGCCGACGCTCCTTTCCAATAGCCCTCAGGCCCATAGTAAATCCTTTTGAGTTTGTCCTCAGTTCGACCCATTATATGAATTCCAAAACAAGATTGATCTTACGTCCGTTAAAATCCACCGTCTCTCCGTCCACTTTAATGGTGATGTTTATGCTTTCTACCAAATTAGACAGGTCATAGCTTAAAGAAATGGGAGTGTATTCTACTGGGTCAAATGGATTACCTTTGGGTAGAAACTTGGACATAAGAGAAGACTTTTCTCCATTGTTGTAACTATGAACCAAGTCGCAATAGACTTCGTAAGAGGATGCGACTTTCCATTTCACGGGTATGGCTGTGTCGGTAATCGTCTTGCCCGAGGCACATAATAAAGATCCTAATGGGTCAGACTTTCCAAAAGTTACTGAATAGTTTGGCATATTATGTTTGAGGGTCATTTCGTGCGGCAATCCCGTGGTGAGAGTATAACCGCGCTGGGCGAGCTCCTTAGCAAGGGTGATTGGCGTGTAATGTCCATCGGGTAGCATTTCACCTTGATATTTGCCGGGCGCCTTAAGTACGGTGACCAAGGCATTGACTAAATTATACCAAGAATTGTACAAAGAGCAACTAACCAACCGAACTTTATGGGCTTTGATGGGGGGATTCAAATAAGTGGTAAAGTTATTTTTGTCGCTTTCCAAAAAGACGATCATTATATTCTAGGCGCCAAAGCCGCGCCACTAGAGGCTAAGCGTAGCTTAGACTAAGTACGCCAAAGCCGCGCCTCCCGCCAGCCCTGCGACTCCTACGAAGACCAACTCACTATCTTTTTGTTTCTTAGAAGGCTGGTAGTAATTCTTGAACTGAGGCTTTCTTAATCTAAAGTCGGGGTGTGCCTGTGCATAAAGCTTAAAGGCGTAGTCTGTATTTTCGAAGTTCTTGTCTGCCTGCATCTTGTCTTGGTAGTTCTTATCCAACCAATCCCTGTAAGCTTGTCTTTTTTCATTCCAAGCCGCCACGTCTCGCTGATATTTCTCCAGCGCTAAGTCGTGTCTCTTCCTTTCGGTGGCCAAATCTCCGCTTTTGTCGCCTCTGACTAATCTATCCAAATACTGACCACCATAATTAGCTCCAGTGAATGCTAAAGCTGCAATAACTCCGCCTGCGATTAAACTAGCCATATATATTACACCGTAGGAAGGTACTTTTCCTTCCGTAGGTAATCCTTTACCATGATAGCCCCGCCTACGGCAGCGGTCATCTTAGCAAAATTAGCGAAGCTCTTGCTTGGGTCTTCAGTAAAGTCTTCTTTGAGCACTTTCTTACCTACCCAACCAATACCCGCAACGATGGAAGTAATAATAGCTGCTTCTTCAACAGTTTTCAATAACGCGGTCGACATTATATTACAAAGCGAGAAGGTTATTCCATCACGGGTATTTTGCTTCGGGGCTCCTGCGTCACATGCACGGGTTCTACCTTTGGCTTCGTAGCCCGCCATTGTAAGTAGAGGCTGCCTGCTGCTATAGCAACTCCTAACGCGCCAATGACGTACCCAGGATTAATAAAGGATTCCTCTTCTTTCTCTTCCACCTTTTCCTCCTTCTTTGCTTTGTTCTTTTTATTCATCTCCGCGAGCTTCTTTCCGGCAGCGACTCTGCCTGGAGATTTAGCCTTGGTAATCTTTTGCTCGGGTTCCTCCACCTTTGATTCTGCTTCACTCATTTATACTAAGGACTTGAAGAACTTGACAGGTAACTTAAGGTAACCTGGGTAGGTACTTAAGGACGACTTGACTAAGTACTTGAGAATGACTTAAGTAAGTACTTGAGGACGACTTGACTAAGTACTTGAGGCGACCTGAGTAATTCCCGCGAATGACTTGACTAAGTACTTGAGGCGACTTGATCAGGTACCTCAGCAAGTGCCGCCTGGAAGACCTTTTCGACTTCTCTGTCCTTCTTGAAGTCCTTCCAAGATGTCGTAAGTTCCTTCAAGTCGACATGCTGAGCTACGTGAAGTGCCGCAGAGGCGACTGCCATTAACTTACCACACTTCAACGACAACCACCCGCAGGTTATCTTAAGTTCTTGGGATATGACATAGTCATCTCTTATGTCCTTCTGTAGTTGCTCCACGTCGTCTATGGGCAGCGCAAGTCCAAGCAATTTAGTCGCCAGCTTAATGGCGGAATCTGCTACGGCGTCCGTGGTCTTACTTGCAAGGGCGGCCTCGTACCTCTTATGGAACTTCTTAACCTCCTCTTCCAACAACTTATTAACCTGCTCATGGGTAAGTTCCTTGCCTATCATTTCTTTGCACTTCCCAGATGACACCAGGATGTTAAGTTGTTCCTTAAGGTTACTTTCATCTAACTGTGTGGGGACTTCATCTAAGAGCTGCTCAATCTCCATATATGTTAACATCATACGGAAACCTCAAAGAGAAGATCATCTTGGAATGTTGGTGCGTCTTTAGGTGCCGCATGTATTCATGCAACTGTTCCTTGCTTATCTCGCCGCCGTAGTCGCTCAAGATGGTTTCCAGGTCAGACTTGCTCGGAGTATAAAATACGACAAGTGAACCTATGTTTTCCCTAAAAGGCTTAGAGACGCTGGTAAGCTGCTGCGAGAGCAACCAAACGCTGATATTGTCGTGTCTACCGCTGAAGGCGAGCTTAACGAGCTCTGACGTGCGTCTTTTTACGTCGTCCCCGCAGGCAATGTCATCCAGTATGAGGAGGGTTTGCGTATCTTTAGGGAATTGTTTGTGCCAGAACTTAAGATGCCCAGATAACTCGTTAGGGTCTAAGATATCTACGAAGAAGTCGTCATCTTTCACTCCTACGCCCGTCCAGGTGCGGTTATTCACGTAGGTGGGGCAGAGCAGCACTATGTAGTCGAAACGGTATCTAAAGGGTCCTAATAGCTGCCTCTACCACGAACTGGGTCTTTCCGCAGCCGGTGGGTCCTACTATCAGAGCGTTACAAGGCATGTGATCTGGGTTCATATATTCTAGTGGAAATCCTTGCGATTTCCTAATATATATATGGAGCCCGTGAAAGCAGTAGAAAAGATGGTTAACATCGCCAAAAGGAAGTCAGACCTGGAGAGGACGGTCGAAGTGCAAAGGGAGGAGATAGACCGGCTGAATGGACGTGTAAAGGAGCTTTATGAGGAAATGTGCGGCCTGAAGCGCGCAGAGCGGTTTGGCGCGCTAATAACGATGGCAGGTTGGGCGAAAGATTCCGTGAAGGACTTCATGAAATATCCTATGTAAATCGTGTGAACAAGTGTTCGAAAGTCATTTAAATGATGCCTTAGGATGTTGAGGATGAAGTTGTTATCTTGTTAAGTAGGGTACGAAACTCCTCAAAAAAACCCCGTAGGATGTTGAGGATAAAGTTGTTATCTTGTTAAGTAGGGCTGGAAACTATTCTGAGATGCCCATAGAATGTTAAGGATGTGTTGTTATCTTGTTAAAGGATGTTTAAATGGAGGCTAAGATATAGTTAAGTATATATGGACTGTTTGATGTGTAAGAGGGTGTTTAGCACCAAGCAAAGACTGCAATACCATGTTCGGCATGGAGTTTGCACAAAGAAGCCAATTAGCAAGGTTTGTAAGGATTGTAATAAGGAATTCAGCACCATTCAAAAGATGCAGCAACACCAGGAAAGACGCGTCTGTAGAAGCGCCTGTAAGGATTGTAATAAGGAATTCAGCACTCTTCAGGAAATGCAGCAACATCTGAAAAGAGGGGTTTGCTGTAGGACTAGGCAGTGTAGTTTCTGTGATAAGATACTTAGCAGCCGCCAACGTCTTCAGACACATAGAAAGAGGCACGAGGAGACTTATCGATTCCTTTCTAGGACCTACCGACATGGAAGGAGTAGATTGTTACCAGTGCGGTGATATTATGAGTCGTTGTGAACATAAAGAGGAATATCTAAGGAATAGAATAGACTACCATAGGAAGATAATCCATACATTCCTTTCTTGAGCGCACCGAAGGAATTCCATGGACTAACAGAGAATATTGGAGGCAGGAGTGTGGCCGCTGCGGATGCGTCAGAGAAGAGGAACACATCTCTAACTGCTTAACAAGATAACAAACTACATCCTTAACATTCTACGAGGGTTTCTGAGATAGTTCAGATCCTACTTAACAAGATAACAACCTCATCCTTAACATTCTGAGGGGGTTTCTGACAAGGATATATGATAGCCTACGCAGCTGCATTGGAGGATTCCTAATCGCCCTTTCAATATATGGACTGTATTACATGTTGAACCCCCTGCAGACTGCATCGTTAAAAAGAGTCGCCGAGCACTGCCGACGACCCTACTTTAAATGCGCCTAACTACATAGAGGCGAAGGAAGGACGCACTTTGCGACGTCAAACGCCCAGCGACCACCCTTCTTCCCATACGAACTCAGATGCGTAAACTCCTGCCCCCTCTATCACGTATCGGACGCGATCCGGCGCCCACAGGCTGTACGTAACACCCTCATGCCGCCAACAACAACCGTAGCCTGTCAATATCTTCAAAGTCTACATATTTTTTTTTCATACGTAACACCCTCCTTTACGTCTCTCCAGTGTATCTGCCTCACAGCCTCAAACGCATATATTCCTATGGAATATCTTTAAGTGCGTCTTTAAAGTGTCCGCGTTCTTAAAGCGCTTACAGCACCACCTACATGGTAAACGCATTCCTCGTGCATACTCCGTGATGGCTCTGCAGATGTCGTCGTAGGTCGTTACTGATCATTACTTTATAAACCATTTCTTTCGTATTCGTGGCAACAGGCGGTGTTGATCCTCAGATAACACCCGTTGCCTTTTGGAGTCTTCAGCTCCAAGCAGAAACCACGGTTATTCGCACGTGTGCATTAAGAATTAACAAGTCGGGCTGACCCGCGTTGGTAGCCCTTCTGCCAGCACTTTATGCGCTTTCCATCCGAGTCCTGCAGTTCACCTAGACCAGGGGTCACGAGCCTTTGGGGGTAAAACCTGCGGATGTAGTCCACTACCTTTTTATGTAGGTCGAATTCATTTTCGATCTTAAATACCAACTTGTTTGGACCGTCAAACCGCTCTTTCTATTGCATATCGACCGTCCTTACGCAGCGCGGGTAGGACTTCCTCAAAGACCCAATCCTGAAATGCTTCTGCCTTTGGTAGCTTTGAGCTAAATATCAGCTGATACAACCCAGGTTCGGAAATGAACACGGAATGTGGGTGTATAGTACAAGTGTCGCGATTCACGACCCCTTTTAACTCAGACAGCCTTTTCTTGTACTTATCCGAAACGTGAGTAATTAAAGCATCTCTAGCATGGGAATATTCCAACGCAGCCGCCACCTCCTTTCCCCTGAAGTACAGTTCGTTGCCTTGCACTATGCATTGCAGTTTGGTTTCGTTGTTTTGAAATACGCGAAGCATATTATACATGAGGAATATTTTAATTTTTCGTTCACGAAAATAGTAGGCGACGCTCTTTAGCTGATTCGTTTCCCCCGCTCAGTTGCGCGTCAGACACCACGAAAACGTAGCAGTTTATCTTATCACCGTCGCCCCGCACTGGTCGGTTTTTGGTGCGCTTAATCTCCAATGTTTATGTCATCCTGCGTATTACTAGACGTAAACCCTGACAATGCAGGTCTTCGTCGTTCGTCGTGGCATATCGATCATAACGCATATTTATCCTTAAAGAATTCCTCAGGGCTAATTTGGTCGCCCAAAACTTGGCATGGCCTCTCCTGTACACGTCTGCGGGCTTCTATTCCCTGGGAGTAGACCTTGTTGGGTACTCCGTTGACATTTACCCCACGTTAGTAAGGTTGGTGTTGTGAACGCTCGGGAGTCGCGCTTGCGGCTTCGTAGGGTTAGCAACCACCAGCATCAACCCAGTGAGACTTCCTTCGGGGGAGGTTAACGCTTTGGTTGATAACTCATCCGTCTATCCAAGAAGCTAAATGTCTTATACATCATAGTGGTAGTAAAGGAAATGCCTTTCCGGAGCTGATTTCCATGCCAGCGTACGGGGCCAGTCTTCGGTATACCGTTCGTACTGAGCTCCAAGTTGGTATAGAGTATGGGGTGTTGTGGTAAGTGGCAGTGGGTCAGCCACCAAATGAGTATTAGAATCTGTAAGGTTTACTTCAAACGAAACTCGGATAACTGTTTGGGTAATACCCACACCGTTGATTCGTAAGCACTTCAAAAGTCCAGTGGTATATGAATACTTGATACCATCGGCGGCTTTATCGCTTTGCGTCTGCTACTTGCGGTTTCCCACTGCCTCAGTAGGTTGCGTTTCTCGTAGGTGAGCGGAATTACTATGAATGACACTACCAATTCCTTGTTCTATCCTTTGCGCGCGGTCAAAATCTGTTAACATAATCTGTGAACGCTGGGGTAAAGTCATACCTATTCCAATCAATAGCAATTCCCCGGCGAACTTTACGCGATCTTAGAAACAATGTTGCGCCCACGTGTATGTCGTTGTTAACGAGAATCTTCGTCTGTGGGGTTGACTGCACCGATTGGCGAACTCAAAGCCAAGTGTACCGGGTACTAGGACTAGGTTTTATCCGTTAGGCGGGGTAACGCCTACGTACAGGGTTTCCCCTGGCTTGCGTATTAGAAGGTGTGACTGGACCCGGTGAAAGGTGAGTTCTGCTTCTCAGTCCGCCAAAACCTGCTTAGGCTAATACGTGGGGGTTTAACTTGAGCTTATCATATATAAGGAAGTGTTAAGGAAAAGGGATTTGACACCGTACCGAAGAAAGGTCAGTCGATGCAACGATGAAGATGAAGAATTTTGAGCGATGGAATACAGGCGAGGAAACCGCACCATATCTTCGACGAGCTTTACGAGAAAAGTTGGCAGTAGGGGAAAGGTTTTTAAGGCTCCTTGGCTCGCATGTGGCGATCAAAAGAAACCCCTTAACCCCTCCTACCTACTACAGATGTAAGATTAGGTCCAGTACGGAACCTCCTACGCAAAAATTGGGCGGAGGAAAATGGTTACCATGAGCAGGACGAATCCTTAGAGGACAAATGAGCCCACGACTTTGCCGCCTAAGGAGCTACTGACAAGACTGGGATCACCAAAGCCCCCGCTGGGAAATCGACGACAGCAAACCAATGGGGTAAGGAGATATCATAGGCAGTACTTTCAAAAGCCAGGCTCAAAATTTACGTAATTAGGATGAAAGAAGGTAGGTACTTACCGACCCTAAACAAAACATTCTCTACTTTGAAAAAAGCTTAGGAGGAGCCTAACTGTAGTGCAACAGGGCTTATCCCAGGAGGAAAAACAGCCGCGTTAGTAGGTTTTAAACAGGGCGGTTACGAAGCTACAGCGGCAGGGAGAGGGCAAATGGAAACAGTTGGGACGTGAGGACGCAACTAGGGGAAAAAAAAATCGTGGCTCCAAGCACAAAACGAGGAATCGCCAGGCTGAATTCCACCCGCAAAGGGAAATGAAACGCCAAATGCGTAAGTGCCATCCGAGCCCAAACCCCACAACCTCGCGGAGCAAACGATTGAATCGGGCAAAGCCTAAGGAAAGAGAACGAACTCGCGGAGATCGCTCGCCAAACGCCGGCGGCTGAACAAGAAACACGCCTTCCCCCGAATTCC